>NC_141875.1:143486828-143651470 GCF_056163025.1 Triticum urartu | reverse complement strand
CTCTCTCTCTCTCACACACACACAAGTAAACTAGAAGACTGTTCTCTCATGTATACACAACATATCAGCATCTGTCTATGTCTCACTCATGCACGATCATTTGCACAATCACACCTCTCTATGTCTGTATCACACGCACACCGTCTCCACATTGCCCTTCCGCCACAACACAAATATGGACACATACACATGTTCTCTCTCAGTCACACACACACACACACAAAATTAGTATTAAAAAAACTAGGGCGCACCTAAAACGTCCAAATCCAAATAAACACGAACTGGAGCAAAATTCAAATATATGGAAATATTGCAGCGTCAAGAACTTTCACAGGAAAAAAGTTGAGTAATATTCGAGGATTGTTTTCACACACACAAAAAGGTTCAGTGGATGTCCTTCGAGCGCGACACGGTGACGCACCATTCGATCTACCTTGTGGCCGCGGTTCACGCGCTTGCAAAGGATTCCTTATCGTGGCCGTGGTACTAAGGCTAGTCACAATGGGCAAGAACATAAGCTAGTAACTAATAAAAGCGCTGCCTAATCTAATGTTTACGTGTACTAGTACGGTTTTCTTTTAAGTTTGACCAACCTTATATATAAAACTAAAGTAAGCTCTCACACACGCACTCATCAATATCCCGACGCCGCCGTTGCGCATGCCGGCGCCCGCCTGCTCCGGCCAACAATTTCTCTCCCATCACCGCTGTGTCGCCGCCATCCCTGTGCCATGAAGCCGAAGGCTCGCCTGCTCACGTCGTCTGCAGTCCCTCCTCGCGATGCCGCCACGCTGCCAAGCACGCGAGCAGCTGGTGGAGTCGCGTCTATGCACGTAGCGTATGAAGAAGAGGACGAGCAAGTGCTCCAGCACGCCGACGAGGAGGAACTAGCGTGTCAGTGTCGTCTCCGCCCACACGGAGGAGGCGCGCATGGTGGCTGTCGCGGCGGAAGCCGGTCACGCGCATGTCGAGCCCGCAAACCGGTTGTGGACATGGAATCTACCTTCGGGACCTTGAATGCCATGTCGATCCTGCAATCTGAAGGAGCAATTTGAGTCAGTCGACTCATGTGAGCCGTTTGATGCAACATGGATGCCTAGAAGGGCTTCTTCCACCTCTTCTGCCGTCTTCTTCCTTCGCTCCGTTGAACTTCTTTCACAAATCGACTGACCAAAATTATACTACTAGTACGAACGTATTAAGTAAAGTAGGAACACGAAGATACGAGCAGTAGTACCAACTGCAAGAAGAACAGTATTAAGACATAGTACTAGTACTACTGTACATACTAAAGAGTTCAAATAATGAGAAAGAACATAAACATAGTTCTGCTGGGGCCTCAGCACAACACACCCTTGAAAATAAACTAATAAGCAACTAGTCCGCTTGACACTGCAGTAGAACCAACATGAGCGACGACACTGCCACCTACTTGGATTCTTAGTCCACGTCCTCGACTTCGTCCTCGTCCCTCTTCCTCTTCCTCTTCGCTGACGCTTCTTTGCTTAAACCGGACACTGGGCTCTGCTGCTTCATCCAACCCTTGTAGATATTTAAACAAAGGTAGGCATCCATTGCTGTGTACAGGATGTGATCTTCATCTAATGTCTTTGACTCCCATGCATGATGAAACTCGTGATGAGGTTTCTTCAGTTTAGCGTACGAAGCATCAACCATGGATGCTGCCAGGGTCAGCATTGAAAGTTGAGAGGAGGACACCAGGCTTGCCTTCTGGAGATCGAAGGGCTGGCCTACAACGAGACCTATCCGACGCAGGACGTCACTGTCGTTCTTAAAGCCTACAGTAACGAATTTCACTCTTTTATCTTTGAGGAAGTTCTCAAAATCCTGGCACTCAATGTCGGCATGGCATATGTAGTAGACCAAGCAAACGTTATGTACGCACACCAGGATCACGGCGGGCTTCTTCCTCTCTTCGTCCTTTAGATCCTTCTCTCGTCCTAGGACTGTCGTGTACTCAACATCTAGCCCAGTGACCCACTCATCCGTTGAACTGTTGAACATGCATAGGAAGCGAGCAAGCCATGCTTTCACCGTCTCGGATCCACGTGTGTAGATGACGATGAACTGATCGCCGGTGATGGCTCTAACCTGGTACTCAGCGGTGACCATGGAGATTTGGGAGGCCATGGATTTTGGAGGTGCGTTACGAGAAGTTGAACTGTTGTACCCCACAAAAAAAACTAGGAGCGAACTAATGTGAAAGGACGGGACGACTGGGAGCGAACTGTTGTAAGGTAGAAGACGGGGACGAGTAGGGCATGCGAACGGCGTGGGTTGCTGGCTTGCCCGGTGGATAAACGGCTGCAAGCCCCCAAAGAGTTCTCGAGAACTATGCGAGACCCACTAGATGTCATGTCTACTAGACCCATATCGTAGGCCTGACGGTATAGCTTCTGCCTGTTCGCACGCCATGCCGGCGTGTGGATGTAACTTCACTTAATTCCGTCAAACGTCGCGCCTCCCACGACCATCGCCTCCCTCACGCGGTCGCGCCCTTTGAGACTTCGACCGGATATAAATGAGCATTTTTTGCCTTTTTTAGACAAGCAATTTTTTTTGCATACTCCACATGCATGATACTCCCTCTGGTCCTTTTTACTCCCTTCAACCGTTTGCAAAGTGTTTGACCAAATTTATACTTTTTTTGAACACCACCTTATATTAATTAACCAGCCACACCAGTACACTCATTCGATACAATATTCACCACACAGGGCGGTACGTTATTTACAAGAATACCATCTAATCTATTGTCAAAGCTATACTTAGCGATTAAGTGTGCCACCTTATTGGCCGAACGACTAATCTTTGACAATTGAAGATTGTTGATCAACTTCGAGATGCTCAACGCTTTCATCTTCAGGTCACGCATAGCAGACCTGTCAACGCTTTGACAAGCATCAATGAAACCCCACGACCCAATTTATACTAAAAATATCAATATCTACAATACTTCCAAAACACATAGGCGCAGTGCATTAACTTCTACCTCGTTTCTTGTTTCTTGACATATATCAACCAATAGGAGATGTGGGTGTGCATGCTTTTAATTACTTGACACTACCAAACACGACACGCAGTGGTTAGTTCATTGCATGCAATGCTATTAATCAGCAAATAAACATTAAGATCTTTTGTTTTCCCCTCCTCCTTGGTCACAGTGCACAATCTAAGATGACTTGCTCACCTAGACGGAGGGAGTACTGATTATAATGAGTATAAGAACTATGTTTTATAATGAGTGTAAAAATATTGATTTGACATTGTGAATGTTGACACATTGTGGAATAGTTTTGAAGTCTGCAAAAGTACTCAACTAGTGTTGTCGTTCTCCACAAAAAAATGTGTTTACCAATGCATGCATGAACACTAGTTACTCTAACCCCCTCTCTTCTTTAATTCTTTGCCACATCAGCATGTTTGCTATTCCCGTGTGCATGATACCAGCTAAGATACCACCATTATGGCCAGGCTTAATCATCGCATGCAATAATTTAGGGCACCTTGAAATATGAATGTGTGTGGGGCGTGTTTGTTTTTAATGACTTGAGACTATACCTAGCCCAGCATGCAAGATGACTTATTATGCACTGTTCCCCATACCTGCAGGAAGCCCGTTCGTCTCCAAATCTTTTCCTCTCCATGTATGGAAACAATAAGCCTGCCAAACTCTCCTTCTCCCTCCGGCGGTCCCACCACTCCACCCCGTGTGAAAAAATCTGCATACATGACTCTCCTCCCCGCCCGCTCGTCCAATCCGTTGTGACCAGCAATATTTCCACCCCTTCGCTCCGCCGTAATTTACTCCAACAAATATGCCCACGTAGCTGTTAATTAACTGCAGGTGCATTCGGTCAGTGACGCAACTGGACCGGCAGTTAAGTTAGTGCAGTTCAGTCCATATCTTACGTAGGTGTGCCATTCCTCGCTATAAATACTGCGCCTCCCATGACATCGCTATCTCCTCCCCCTCACGTTCACGTTCATCGCTATCTCCCCCCTCCCTTTCACGTCGACCACCTTGCATCGCCCCTCCCAAGCCCTAGGAGCCCCTCGCTGCACCGCGTGGACGGTCACGCGTCGCCGTTCCGTTCCTCGCCGCCACTAGTAGAGGAGGACGCGTCAGTGTTCCGCTCCTCGCCGCCACTAGTCGAGGAGGACGCGTCGGTGTTCCGCTCCTCGCTGTGACACGACGCATCGCCGTTCCGTTACTCGCCGCCACTAGTCGAGGAGGACACATCGGTGTTCCTCTCCTCACCGTGACGCGTCGAGGTGGACGCGTCGGAGTTCCCAATCTCGCCAGCACGCGCGCCGGAGGATGCGTCGGCTCCCCGCTACGAGGAGAACGCAGCGCCGCACGCCGAGCCCCCAGCCTTGAGGAGCTTTGGAAAGAAATGGATGTCGCCTTGTGGGAGGCTTTGCCTCCAGCAGAGCACGCCAAAATAGAGGCGGAGAAGAAGGCCGATGAAGAGCAGCGCACTACGGAACAAGCTGCCTGGGAGGCCTATGTCGCGTCCGAGCGAGTCAGGCAATTGGCTCTTTGGCAGAAGGCTCGTGCGAGGGCCGTGAGGGTGGCGGAGGACGCCCGTGCCGTGCCCTGGGTGCAGTCGGGCCCAAGCGCCTCATCTACGCTTGGCGGTACGCGAACCGGGTGCACGCTTCCAGCGAGGAGTACCTGTTGGCGCCGGATCACCACAATGGTGAGATCGCGCTCACCCGCCAGCAAGCCGCCAATGAGCACCTTGTGAGTTGTAAGGCTGAGGAAGAGGCGTTGTGTCGGCGCGCTGGGAAACGGCCGTGCACCAGGGCACTCGTGGCGCGCTGCAAGCGCTCCTGCGAGCGCCGTGGCTTTTAGGAGGAGTACAATTTTTGTTTCGTAAGGCGATCTCATTAGTTTTGGGACGCAAATGATAAATCTCAAACGTTCAGGAATTTTTAGCGTCCGTAATTAAGTATGTCAAAGGGAAAGTTTGGAAACCTTGTGTATTCGTACGCATTTTGCAAGTATGTGCATATAGCACAAACTTTACTATATACTATCACACTAGACGTCTCTCTCGATATTTGCTTGCAGACTATGCTACTCCATCCGTCTAGGTCAATAAGTCATCTTCGGCTGTGCACCGTGACCAAGAAGGAGGGAAGACTTATACACCTAGACGGTGGGAGTACTACTATTACTTATGTATGTGCAAATGCACGTTTTAACATTACGATGCGGTTTTTGTAAAAGTAGAAAAACAACACTAGTCAAGCTTGTGAAATGATTCGTGCAAAACGAATGCAAAAATGCTCATTTGATTGTTTACTTTTAGCTTCCTTCTATCACGATTTCGAACAGGAAGGACAGAAACACATACGGTGCAACGGGAGCAGCACCGTTGGCGTTGAGGTTGTCGCCCATATCCAAACACCACGTAGACACGGTCTTTGAGCACGGTTCATTGTCGTTCCATGCTTGGGCATTGAAGTTTGTAACTATTTTAGTTTAGAATATACTACTCCGGTGCTAGTAGTAGAGCAGAGTCCTACTCTACTACTCTACTCAAGCAAGTTAGGGCATAGCATTGTAGGGAGTACCAGTACTGTGATCACTCAAGCAAGTTGTCTGGCATCGGCATGACCCTACGCTGCTGGTATGTGTCTCGTAAGTCAAGCGGCGTGCTGTTGTCATCATTACCTGTCCACTTCCTGCAGCACATATTCGCTTCTCCATCTTTGTCTGCACATAATCTCGTCCAATCTTCCATCCCCGCTAAGGCGCCTCCCCCCTCGTCCAAAACCCAAGCACTAACAATGGCATAACCGAGCAGCGTCCGCCGAAAGAGTGGCTGGAATTCGCTCCCCACAGAGGCAATCAAGCTCATTGTTTCGCGTGTGGACAATCTCAGTACCATGCCGCTCGCCGCGTGCTCGTCGGGGCTGTACTGTTTTCTCAAAGCCCTTAGGCAGGAGCTTTTTAGGCCAGCTCCTTGCTTGCTGATGCCGCCTGATCTTCAGAAATGGCGTGTCACGCAGCATAACGATCGTAGGGTGGCGAGCATCAACCCCCTTGACTGCGATACGATCCCCGTCAGCCTCAACTACATTAACGGCATGTATTGGGTCGACATGAACACGTATTGGATGGTGCTCGTCGACGGTCGCGGCAGCTGGATGCTTGTGGAGGTCTACACCCAGCGATTGACCCCCCTTCCTTCGATTAAGACTGCACTGCTTTGGCACCGCGGCCCAGAATACTCAGAATCTTACAGTAGCCAACATGATACCAAGTTTGATTTGCTCAAGGTTGTAATCTGCCAAGTGCCCACAAGATCTGAGAATTATAAAGACTTCAGGCTAATTGCCTTCTTCAACCGTGGTCTCGCCTATCTGACAGGTCACTGCGGTAAGTGGATAAATCTGCACATCCATCGCAGGATCATACATCCTCCATTGTTCTCTAATGCCATTGAACACAAGGGCTTCATTTACGCTGTCGACTCCTTCTATGGTTGGACGTATTGTTGGCCTACTCCAGTCATCGCTACAAACAGCTGGTACAGCAGTATGTTACTTTCCTATGATATCATGATGGCTTGCTTATATTACTGTCCTCATTTGCAGAAAAAATATTCATGCTCATTACATGCTATTCTTAAGATTGACTAAACCAAGAGCCCTTTTTTATTTGACTCCAACTTGATATGATGTTGTAGGCCGCCTGGTGTCCCTACCCTTCCTAATCCCAGAACCTTTCGAAGAAAAGCGGCATTGCAGTTGCAGGTGGTTCCTGGCTCGATCAGACGACGGCGAAAGATTGATGATCGTTCGCACGTACCGGACGTGTTGTTTCGCGGAATACAATCACAGTCACTTCAAGGTCTTTGAGTAGGATCCCAGCTTTTCTGGGCCTTCAAGAATTTTTGACTAGAGGTTGGTAAGTAGCCTTGGTACATGCTATTTGCTTGTCCGACTGAATTATCCGATTAACCAGGAGATAACCGACGGCAAGGATCATGATGGCAGCGTGGTTTCATTCATCAGGCAAAACTGTGTGTACACAGCGTACCATGCGTCTCTGCATGCACCATATGTGCCACCACGCCCTGCAGCCCAAAGTAGGAGAGAGGGTCGCAAGTATCAGACTTCGACCTACTGGCTGGAGTTTCCCCCGTCAGGCACCCATCTGGTTCAAGCCGTCAGCCAATCTCCACAGCTTAATAAATAGTAACGTCTAACTGAGCCAGTTAGTTAGATGCATACACTTGGTGTAGTAGGATCTTTATTTTGTTTGATGCATACACTTGTTCTTTTTTGGTAGCCCTTTTGTAATGATGGCTGATGTTTGGTTTGGAAGAGAGAGCTGCGTCTTCACTCTTCTGGCCTGCTTACTGCTTCTGTTGCACCCCCAACCCTGGTTGTTGCTGCTGCTGTTTTCAATGTACAATCAGTAGTATATTTAGTATGTTGGTTGAATAAATGTGTTGTTAGAACGACAAACACAATGTTTTGGAATTTGTTTCACGGTTCGTTCCTGTAGTGCCCCGTATCGTACATAGCGCATACTATTTATCGTACGGAACACATTTTTTTGAAACTCGGAATACATTTTCCACTTGTTAACAACATGCAGCCTACTGATGAAGGCCCAATAGAGAATCCCATAATTAACTGGAAGCGAGGCTCTCACATGAATCTGGCCTAGGTACATGCCCATGGTCCCCTAAACATAAATAAGTAAATAAATAAGTAAAGCTAAATGCTCATGCACCAATTCTTTGGGAAAATAGGTAGCCCAGTATTTCTTTTTGAAGAATACCCAAGCTAGGCCTATTTGTTTTCTCTGAATTACTGGGTTGCAAATCTTTCAAGACGAGGAGGGATGCATTCCGGCCTGGCTTAAGAGTATGGTCAATGTCTGTTAAAAGTAATATGAAAAGGGGTTGAAAAATCCAAAAAAAATATTGCAAGTGGGATATAAGTTTCTTTTTTTGTTTTTGTTCTTCACTGATATCTTAGTATGGCTATTAATTTTTGGATTAAGAATATTTCGTTCCCCAGTAAAAATTTGCGAATTTTCAAAATTTCCCACGTATTTAGTTAATTTTTTGACCCTCATACTGACCAAAAAATGGCCAGCAATTCTAAAAATGGAAAACGGGCTGCAATAAATTCCATATGAATTAGAAAATGAGTAAAAATTATAAAAATAATAGCAAATGGGCTGTACACGCCACAGATTTTGAGGCTGACTTGTTTACGCAAGGCTTTGTCGATGAACACACGATTCTAGCAGCAGTTAGTGTTGGATGTCCATCTAACGGCCGACGTGCTTCTTCAATCTCTGATCTTCCTGCTCCAGCCACCTAAACTAGCACCGGCGGGACTGCCTGCTCCCTCCTCTTGTGGCCCGCTGTGATGCCGCGTAGGCTTCCCCGGCCCACCCTACTCCCTTCGCTAGCCTGGCCGCACGCAATCAACTACCTCCTTATTACGCGAAAAAATGATTCCTCCCACTGACATCTGGGGTGCACCGGTTGGGAGGCTGACCTGTGGGCCTACTAAGTTGACGCGTACGCAGGGCTTGTCAACTTAGTCAACAAATGATTCTAGCAGCAGTAACCATTGGATTTGAATCGAACGGTCCTGCTGCTTCTTCAATCGCTGCTCTTCTTGCACCAGCCGCCCAAACCAACGCCGGGGAGACCGCTTGCTCCTGCCTCCAGTGGCCGGTTGTGCTGCCGATGAGGCCTCATCGCCCCCTACTACTCCCACCGCTAGCCAGGCCCTGCGGCGATGTCAGCCTCACACCGCAGCCGAACCAGTGAACCCTCGTACTCCTCTCTGCGTGGGCATCCACTGCCGTGTCTTCCCCGGCTCCGCATCGTTCCCTTCCAAGGCCTCGCCGTCGTCCACCGCCTTGCTGCTCTCGGCGTGGCGTGGTCAACATGGTCAACGACATTCCTTCGGAAGAGTATTGTACGTGGAGAGGCTGACAGCTGGGTCCATGGCCACAGCCCAGTTTTTTTGTGATTTGCCAAGTAAGTCACTTTGTCAGGCCTGTTGGGCTGCAAATCTTTCAAGACGAGGAGAGCTTTCATTCGGCTGGCCGAGAAAAAGGCCCATCAGTAATGAGAAATGGGCTGTACATTTTTAAAACACATCAAACTGGCAATTAGTTTCAAATATCTTTTTTCATTTTGAGATTTGAAATTACATTAATTTTTATGAGTGGAGAATTTGTTGGATTTTATATTGATATACATTTATTTTTAAAATCAGTTTGAATGTGAGTCCAAATTTCGGGATTAAAAATAGTTCAGACCGCACCGAAATATGCAAAATTTCGTATAATTTTTTAACCGTGGCCACAATATGGGCTGTAATGCTAACAAAAAGAATATGGGCTCCAAAAAAACCTTAATAATTAGCAAATGGGCAGTAAATTATTACAAATAATGGCAGATGAGTTGTATGCTATTTTTCCACAGATTTGAGGCTTTCCTAAAAAAAGGTTGACGCACAAGCAGTGACTGTTGGATGGCCATCCAACGGCCGTCGTGCTTCTTCAATCTCTGCTCTTCCTGCTCCAGCCGCTCAAACAGGTGCCGGGGGGACTGTCTGCTCCCTCCTCCCCATGGACGGCTCTGCTGCCGCGCAGGCCTCACCACCCCGCCATACTCCCATCGCTGGCCTAGCCATCCCTCTACTCACCCACACCTGCTATTATTGTCTGGCGACGGCAGACGAACCAGTAAACCATCATACAGTCGTACTCCCCTCCGTGTGGGAAACAACTGCCGAGTCTTCACTGCCTCCGCGTCATTCCCTTCCTAGGCCTCGCCGTTGTCCACCACCCTGGTGCTCTCGGCGCGGCCTGGTCAACGACTGACATGCATCTGAAGTGGACTTTACATGGAGAGGCCGACAGCTGGGTCCATGACCGCACGCAAGGAAATGCCTCCTTATTACGCGCAAAATAATGATTCCTCCACCTGACATCACGGACCCACCGAAGGGGCCTCTGTATTTCACGAAAAAAACGTTACCGCCGCTGACAGCTTGGACCCACCAGCTATATCTTCGCACGCAAGGAAGTGCCTCCTTATTACGCACAAAAAATGAATACTCCCCCTGTTATCTGGGACCCAGTATAGTGGCAGGCTGACTTGTGGGCCTACTAAGTTGACGGGGACAAAGGGCTTTATCAACTTAGTCAATATGCACGATTCTAGCTCCAGTGACCGTACGATGTCCATCCAACGGCCATAGTGCTTCTTCAACCTCTGGTCTTCTTGCTCTAGCCGCCCAAACCAGCGCCAGTCGTGCCTCGTGCTCCTGCCTCCCATGGCCGGCTGCGATGCGACGGAGGCCTCCCATCCCCCTACTACTCCCACCGCTGGCCAGGCCATCCCTCTACTCACCCACACCCCCTGTTATTCTGTGGCGACGGCAGCCTCACACCGTAGCGAACCAGTGAACCCTCGTACTCCTCTATGCGTGGGCATCCACTGTCGCGTCTTCCCCGGTTCCGCGTCGTCCCCTTCCTAGGCCTCGCCTTCGTCCACCGCCCTGGTGCTCTCGGCGCGGCGTGGTCAACGTGGTCAAGGAACGGCTTCCATCATACGTGGACAGTACGTGGAGAGGATGACAGCTGGGTCCACGGCCACAGCAAGGAAGTGCCTCCTTATTACCTGCAAAATAATTATTCCTCCACCTGACTGCGGGACCCACCTGACGGGCCACCGTATTTCGCAAAAAAACATTTCCCCATGATTGCTGGGACCCACCAGCTACATCTTCGCACGCAAGGAAGTGCGTCCGGGCAAAAAAAAACGATTTGCCCCCTGACTGCTGGGATCCACCACCTACATCTTCGCAGGCAAGGAAGTGCCTGACAGTCGGGACCCAGCTGGCCGAAGCGTACGTAGCGGTGTCATTCTGGTCGCGAACGTGTATGTACATACAAGTTGATGTAGAGGCGCGCACGTGTCGTAGTAGAGGCGCGCACGTAGCATGTACACGTACGTACAACGGCCAGGGTGCAAGAAAGAAATTACAGCCACGTATGTGTACATACGGGCAGGGTCTCGAACACCTACTCGCGCATACGTACGGCTAGGGCTCGTGTACATGGCTCGGTCGAAATGGAGAAACAGCGTCGTCATCTTGTTCATGGGGAGGCACCGGAATGCGTCGTGTTCATGGGGAGGCAACGGAATGCTCGTGTTCATGGGGAGGCAACAGAACGCATGGGAGCGAACCGGCTGGGTCGGAACGGAATGCATGGTCGTGTTCATCGGGAGGGCTTGCACGGAACAGGCAATGGAAACGAGGCCTAGCGTACCGCACAATGGAGGAAACGGACCTCCTACATTCGGAATGGGGTCCTGGCAATTGGGAGGGGTCTCGCGTACCGCAAAACGGAGGAAACGGACCTCCTACGGTCGAAATGGGGGTCCTGTTGATCGGGAGGGGTGTGGCGTACTGCAAAACGGACGAAACGGACTTGTGTTGGAGCGCTACGGTCAAAACGGGGGGTCGTGTTCATCGGAAGGGGTGTGGCGTACCGCAAAACGGGACTCCATCGGATACTGTTCATCTCCACCGTCGACCCCCTCCAGCCTCCACGAGCTACTGTTCATCCACCGTCGACCTCCTCCAGCCTCCAACTGCGACTGTTCATCCACGGGCTCCTATTCATCCAGCCTCCACCGCGCGCTACTCCACCGGCTACTGTTCAACCAGCCCTCTCCACGGGCTCCTGTTTTACCACCCCTCCACGGGCTACTGTTCATCCTTCCCTCCACCGTCTACTGTTCATCCTGCCCTCCACGGGGTGATCCTGTTCATCCAGCCCTCCACGGGGTCCTATTCATCCAGCCCCAACCGGCTCGATCGATCGGGGTCCTGTTCATCTAGAGGCAACACCACGGGGTCCTGTTCATCCACCCCTACTAGGAGCTATTCATCCAAACCCCCAATGCTCACTGTTCATCCAGAGGCAGCATCGATCGGCTTCAGTTAGCAGCAGTAGCGAAGGAATCGCTCGATCGGGTTAGTTAACAGCCATCGATCGATCGCTCGGGTTCAGTAACGCGTAGCCTGCAGTGCAATCGCTCGGGTTCAGTTAGAGCCCAACGCCTCGCTTGGGTTTAGTTAGAGCCAACGCCTCGCACACACGCGCGAATCAACCTGTGGTTGAGTTGGTTAGCTGGACAGTGGTATCCCCAACCCACCAGGGTTCAAATCCTGGTGCTCGCATTATTCCTGGAATAATTTCAGGATTTCTGGTGATGCGCTTTCAGTGGGAGGAGACGTTCCCGTCGACGACGAGGCGCCTACGGTGACTTCATAAATCTCAAGATGATATGCCGGCTCAGTCTCTCGGAGGTTCTCATAGGGGTAGGGTGTGCGTGTGTGCGTTCATATGGGTGAGTGTATGCGCATGTATATGAGCGCATGTGTCTGTAATGATGCTAAAAAAATGCCTCGCACACACGCGCGTACGTGTACGAGAGAAACGCACATCGCTCGGCCCTCGACCTCCCACCGTAACCGGGAACTCCCCAAAATTTTCCTTGCCCTTGCTTCTACCACGGTTTTTCTGTCATGGACGGCCCAAAGAATGTCATGCAGCTGCGTCTCCGGCCCGGCCAGGATGAAAAGCCCATTTTCTGTCATGATTTTTTGTCATAGAAGTAGGAGCCCACCACATCTATGATGATACCGGGTTTTGTCACAATTCTCGTCATAGAAGTGTCATATGTATGACAGAAAAAAACAATTTCGGCCCAAAATGTCACGGATGTGTCTTTTTTTTGTAGTGGAAATAGAAATTGAACCTGTTGTTGATCTTGATAACCCACAATCAAAGAATCAACATTATGAGAAAAAAGATTTTGTTGCTAGGAAACATGGTAAAGAAAGAGAGCCTTGGGTTCAGAAACCCATGCCTTTTCCTCCCAAACCATCCAGGAAAAAGGATGATGTGGATTTTGAGCGCTCTGCTGAAATGATTAGACCTATCTTTTTGCGTATGCGATTAACTGATATGCTCAAAACAAATCCTTACGCTAAGTACATGAAAGATATTATTACAAATAAAAGAAATATATACCAGAAGCTGAAATTTCCACCATGCTTGCTAATTATACTTTTAAGGGTGGAATACCAAAGAAACTTGGAGATCCAGGAGTACCCACTATACCATGCTCCATTAAAAGAAATTATGTTAAAACTGCTTTATGTGATCTTGGAGCCGGTGTTAGTGTTATGCCTCTCTCTTTATATCGTAGACTTGATTTGAATAAGTTGACACCTACTGAAATATTTTTGCAAATTGCTGACAAATCAACTGCTATACCTGTCGGAATTTGTGAGGATGTGCCTGTTGTAGTTGCAAACGTTACTATTTTGACGGACTTTGTTATTCTTGATATTCCCGAGGACGGTAGTATGTGTATTATTCTTGGAAGACCCTTTTTGAATACTGCAGGGACTGTTATTGATTGCACTAAAGGCAATGTCACTTTTCATGTTAATGTTAATGAGCATATGGTACACTTTCCGAGGAAACAACCTCAAGTTCATAGTATCAACTCTATTGGAAAAATGCCATCAATTATCTATGGAGGTTTTGAATTTCCTCTTCCTACTATCAAGAAGAAATGTGATATTCTTATTATTGGGGATGTGCATATCCCCGTTGAGGTAACATAGTGTTATTCGAAATTTCTCTGGTTCCATGTTATTCGGAATGAGTTCGTTACCAAGACTTGATCAACCTTGTTAGTGGATTCCTTTTGATGATCATGAGATGGATGAAACTAGAAGGCACAACCTTTTGTACCCCACTTTTACTTTCTGTTATTCATATTAAAGAAAATAAAGATAAATATTTTTCTCTCTGTTATCTGATTATCCGTGCAATATAAAAATACCTCGAAAATAAAAGTTCTCCAAATGCCCTGAAATTTAAATATGATTTTTTCTAGAATATTTGAGAATATTTGGCATTGAGAACACAGAGGGGGGGCGGGGGTCAACCACCTGCCCACGAGGGTGGAGAGCGCGCCCTACCTCCCTGGGTGCGCCCCCCTGCCTCATGGGCCCACGGTGGCCCTCCTCCACTTATTCCTGCACCCACACACTTCACCTTCCTCCCACAAACACGAATATCCAGCTCAAGCACGAGTTCTAGCTCATCTTGCTGCCATTTTCGATCTCTTTGCTCAAAGCACCTCTCACAAAACTGCTTGGGGAGATTGTTCCTTGGTATGTGACTCCTCCATTGGTCCAATTAGTTTTTGTTCTAGTGCTTTATTCATTACAAATTTTTGTTGCTTAGGTGACCCTGTTCTTGAGCTTGCATGTCAAATTTATATGGTTCCAAGTAGTTTTCATGCATGATATAGGCTCTAGGCACTTGTAGGAGTAGTTGCTATCAATATTATTGAGTTTGGTTTACTTTTATTTTGAAGTTACTAAAAATTTCAGAATTTTTCAGAAAATGATGAGGAGACTTTTGAGGGGCTCATCAAGCCAAAGCTCGAAGGAAAAGGCACCAAAGCCCTAGGCACTTTTAATATAGGCCCTAGGCACCCTTATTATTATTGTCTTGTCTTCCTCTTCTTCACGTGAATAATTATAAGAGTGCACGTGCATTGGACTAAGCTGGAATCTGCAGGCATTCAATAAACAGCAGAAGACAAGACAATATGGGCTCTTATGCAATGTTTTTGGTAAGCTCGTAGAGTGACACAGGACTAAGCTAGAATCTGCAGGAATTCTATTTCTATTTCTGATACAAGACTGTCAAGCAATAGCAACGGAAAAGTAAATAAGCAAAGAACAATATAAGGAAAGTTCGTAGGCAATGGATCAGTGATGGAGAATTATGCCGGATGCGGTTCATCATGTAACAGTCATAACCTAGGGTGACACAGAACTAGCTCCTGTTCATCAATGTAATGTAGGCATGTATTGCGAATATAGTCATACGTGCTTATGGAAAAGAACTTGCATGACATCTTTTGTCCTACCCTCCCATGGCAGCGGGGTCCTTACGGAAACTAAGGGATATTAAGGCCTCCTTTTAATAGAGAACCGGAACAAAGCATTAACACATAGTGAATACATAAACTCCTCAAACTACAGTTATCACCGGTAAGTATCCCAATTATTGTCACTTCGGGGTTAACGGATCATAAACCATAATAGATGATTATAGACTTGCAAGATAGGATCAAGAACACTCATATATTGATGAAACATAATAGGTTCAGATCTGAAATCATGGCACTCGGGCCCTAGTGACAAGGATTAAGCATAGCAAAGTCATAGCAACATCAGTCTCAGAACATAGTGGATACTAGGGATCAAACCCTAACAAAACTAACTCGATTACATGATAGATCCCATCCAACCCATCACCGTCCAGCAAGCCTACGATGGAATTACTCACGCACGGCGGTGAGCATCATGAAATTGGTGATGGAGGATGGTTGATGATGACGATGGCGACGGATTCCCCTCTCTGGAGCCCTGAACGGACTCCAGATCAGCACTCCCAAGAGGTTTTAGGGCTTGGCAGCGGTTCCGTATCGTAAAACGCGATGAATTCTTCGCTCTGATTTTTTTCTCCCCGAAACACAATATATGGATTGGAGTTGGAGTCAGAGAGGCATCAGGGGGCCCACGAGGTAGGGGGGGCACCCTAGGAGGCAGGCGTGCCCTCCACCCTCGTGGAGAGGTGGTGGGCCCCCTGGCCTTCATCTTTTGCAGGTATTTTTTATATTTTACAAAAAGTTGCTCCGTGAAGTTTCAGGTCATTCCGATAATGTTTGTTTCTGCAGATAAATAACACCATGGTAATTCTGCTGAAAACAACGTCAGTCCGGGTTAGTTCCATTCAAATCATGCAAGTTAGAGTCCAAAACAAGGGCAAAAGTGTTTGGAAAAGTAGATACGTTGGAGACGTATCAGTTACTCTAACAACCAGATTGCTTCTGCTAATTCCCCTGATTGCTCTGTTGGTTGTAACCACCCTGACTACCTTGGCCTTGAAAACCGGAATTAGAGCCGCCGCCGCTGTAACCTAGACTGTGAGAGCCGGAACCTGAGCCGCCGCCCAGCCCATGATTGTCTTGAAAAAGAATTGAATTTATGTACTCCTTCATAATGAAGCAATCTTTCCAGAGGTGAGTGGACGGCCTTTCCCGTGTGTCATGCCTTGGACAGGGCATGTTCAGCTGCCGCTCAAGATCGAAGCCTGACCCCCCCAACCCATGGAGGTGGCTTTCCGTTACGACACTGCCCATTACTCTGTGTATTGGTGTTAGCCACAAAATCCAAATTATAATCAGCTTTGCCCTTACCGTTGCCTCCCTAATTCACTGGGTTATGTTGCTTCCCTGTGTTACCGCTACTCTTCTTTCCCTTTCCCGGTTTTCATCAGACTCAGGGTCCTTGGTACCATCAGAGTCGGCATACTTAACCAGTGCCTCTATCAGCTCCCCATGTCATTGCACTGACGTTTGAGCCACCCTAACTTCTGCTTAAGGGGCATAAAACAAAAATTCTTCTCTAACATCAAGACCGCTGAGCCGGCATTGATATGATATGACGAATGCAGGATAGTCGAGACCCGATGCACCCAATGGTTTGTTGACTCAACTTCTTCTTGGATGCAGGAATCCAGATCCACAATTGACATAGGCTGCTTGCATGTATCTTTAAAATTCTGGATGGACCAGGCTTTTAACTCGGCCCACGATCCAATGGAGTTAGCAGGCAGCCCTTTCAACCAAGTGTGGGTCGTCCCTTCCAACATCATCGTGAAGTACTTAGCACATGCAACATCGTCAACATGCAAAAACTCCATTGCCATCTCATAACTCTACCCACGCTTCAGGGGGTAAGTCAGCTATGTAGTTAGGCACCTTACGAGGACCCTTGAAATCCCTAGGAAAACGTACATTACGCACAGCTGGCACCAAACATGGCACTCCCAAGGTTCTGGAGGTTACTCCTGTCTCCACCAAAGTTGTTGGATAAACCGGAGAACGTTGATGAGCCCCTCGCTGAGCCACCAGATCGGCTTCCCGACGTGCTCTACACTGGTCCACCAAATCCTGAGCATTAGCACCACCGCGCTCCGGGTCATGTCCACGAGGCTTGTCATGGTGTCTGTCACTGCTTGAAACGGCTGGTGAGTCAATGTGTCTACTGTAACTCCGGCTTGGGCGAGGGGTTGAATGACTCCTCTCATGACTGTAAGAATAAGCCTCCTATTGTACCAATGCCGTCTGAAGAAGCTCTCTAGCCCTCTGCGTTTCAATCGCAGCTGGAGACTGGCCTTCAACTGGGAGAGCCGCCAATCGTGTTGCCGCAACGATCATATTATCCAAAGGGTTAGAATAATGACCCGGTGGCGTCGACACATATTGTGGCGGGACATTATTCAGACGAGGCAGATCCGCTGCGCGTGGTTGAGCCAGCGCTCCTGTCCCAGCCACGGCTACCACTCGATTTACACCTGGTGGGTCACTGGTCCCTGCACCAGGTGTGTTGAAGAGGTTCCTTGCCTCGTAAACCGGAGGCAGACGAGTCCGGTGCCTTCTCCTCATGACTTCATTTGATGCGTTCTAGTCCAACGAGAGCCGGAAGTAATAAGCCTGGATCTGTTGTGCATAAGCATCCAGAGCAGCTCGCTCCGCAGTCATCCTCGCGTCCTTAGCCGCCAGATCTTCCTTAGCCTGAGCTATCTCATCTCGCAGTTTCGCAACTTCCACGTTATGCTGAGCTTGATTTTTCAGATTAACCTCTTCTGTTAACAATGGTGTCAAGGTGTCCAATAAGTCGGACAAGACCCGAGCCGGCGTGCGCACAAGGCCTCCTGCCCCGGCCACCGTCGCCATTGTTGACTCGGAAACCATTACCGCTGCAGTCCAAGAATTCTGCCCTGGCTGTGTACCGGCCATGAAAATCGCAACCCGATTTGGCGGCTCATAGGGGTCCAGAATACTATCACCATCGAAACAGCCCCCAAGCCTGCCGTCTTGAAGTTGATACAATGAAGATGAAGGCGTGCTTCACGGCGGGTTGAACCCGGGTGGGTCGTGCACGCTGAGCCATCTCGATGATGTCGGTGCAGATGTCTGGCTCAGGGCCCGGTTCACCGATCTTGCCAATGAAGACATGGATTCTGCCAAAGCGGGCCTAGTAACTGTAGAGCTTGCCGTGACGACTCTTGGTCATCCGGCCCACAGTGCATCCCTTGATTCCTTCGAGGCTGCCCTATAAGAACTCAAAACCACTGTGCGCTGGCCCCAAAGTGGGCGCCAGCTATCATGGAATTTTCACGGGAGATGTCCTAGCAAAAGGAATTAGTCGCGGAGCCATCGCAACAGGGTTAGCTTAAAGGAGTTAAACGGGAAAAAGGACACAAGGAGTTTATACTGGTTCGGCCCCTTGCGGTGAAGGTAAAGGACGAATCCAGTTTGAGGTGGTATTGCTGATGTTTCAGTTACTAGGGAGCGAATACGCTTGACCTAGCTTTCGATCTGTTGTTTCTTGCCCTAAGTCGCCACCGGGTCATCTTTTTATATACACAGGTCGATTCCCAACGGCTTACAAAGTCCCAGCCTGCTCATAAACAACATGTCCGGCTCGGTAACTTAACCGTACATGCCTTATAATACAAGTTACACAGATACGGCGGTTTACACTTGTTCGGGCCTTAAGTTGTCTTCGGGCTTCAGGCCCTCGACGAGTCTGCGTAGTGGTCTACCGTCTTAAGAATCTTCATGGGCTTGTCTTGATGAACCGCCAGGGGCTTAACCCGGCTCCTCTTGGGTGGGTTAACCCAATAGTTATATCCCCAATAGCTAGCACAATCTTCATGATCCGACTGTCCTCATCGAAGATATTGATTCATTGCATCATCTTGATCTTGACATCCTTGCTTTTGAGATCTTCACCCAACACACTAATGACAAAATAAATTCTACATGAATCAAGCTTCTCGAAGATCGAGCAACTCAGGATCAACTCATGGAGTGAGATGTAAAAAAACATCACTTGAGCTGAGACACGAAACACACATCAGGGGTGATGGAAAGAAGCGGATGACAAAGGTTCAAATTGGTAGGTAACAATACCACGCTTAGGTAAGATGGCGCACGGGTTTCAATGTAGCAAGGAGTTAACTGCCATGATTCCATAACGAGGCACCTCGGGGAAGGTGACTCATAGAATTTTTCCCTTACGTGGCAAAAAGAATTACTTTTCTTAAAGAGATCATTGAAACTCTCTAAACCAGCCCAAGGAAAATCACAAACGATCGTTAGAAAGAGTTCGGAGAAATGGCGTACTCAGCTTGGAAAGAAAACTAGAGTTATAAGACAACTCGGCAAACATAAAGTACATTCTAGGTGATGCCGAGCATATAACCCAGTGACTGAGTGTGCTCTCAAGAACTTGAGCATTTCCTTACTCATCAGGGTCTTACCAACATCCGTGCGGAGGATCCTGGCAACACATCGTACTACCATGATGAATAGTGATGCATGATTGTAGATGCAAAGGAAGACAACACATTCTCAGATTTCACCTTAGCGATGCCAAGGAAATGAAATGTGGATGTTCGACCGAGAGACATTTAGCACTCTACTTCTAATGTTCTCCTTGATATAGCAGCTTAACCCAATACCATTCGGTATCTGGAACATCAAGTAAAGGTCTGACTTCGGGATCTCAAGGAACCCATAAGGAATAACTTATGTACAAAGCCATACCAACTCCTCATGGAAGAATGGCCAAATTGCTGACTGAAGATACTACAATAAGGGATCTCCCAGATATGTGTGTTGGCGATGACATCCACTTAACGGTTCAAAAGACCAATATTATAAATCTTGCGAAAGTCCGAACCATCATATCTGCCTGAGATTCAAATCTGGTTGGTGGCATGATATTCCAGACTCAGCATGTCTAGAAGGAAAGTTTGCAACACAAATCAAAGAGATGATGTTGCAAGATTCTCGGGAAATGGACTACGGTAGTAAGCTCCAAAACACGAGCTGGTTCTGCTACACACGTGTGAACACACTGTCCCAGACAAGCATGACCACATAGTAGTCTTGCAATGAAACACTACCAAGTTTAGGTGGGGAACCATCATCGAGGATAACGAAGTCCTTACATTAGTCCGGATTAGCTCTTAAGAAGGAACTTCTTCTCCTTGAACAAGTCAATCGGTGTCTTGGTGTGCTAGGAAACACATATAGAATGGAGGCGGCCAACCTATCAAACCATAGAGTACTTCGCACATGCGTGACTGACTTGGGATGGTACCAGAGGAAACAAAAACAATCTTTCTCCAACTCACGGCGGCAACTTGCACCAAATGCACGTGAATAAGAGAAAGCCACTTCTTTAATCCAACATATGCTTCATGAACGGGACATGAAGATAATGCTTTTAGAAGTTTCCAACACTAGCTGGATGTTCAACACGAATCATGGAGGAGATAAAAATTTTGCTCATGGGCTCAACAACAAGTCATCAAGATTACACAACTATGTGAACAAGGCGATAGCATTGGTCAGAACAAAAGATATAACGGAGTATGCTCGAGGAAAAACCACGAGTAAGACAACATTACGAACATCATTGGTTTTTATTTGATTTGAGGATAGCCCACACTCAAATCAAAGTTTGATAAGATAATAGGTCGAACAACTGATCAACAGGGACCAATCGATGAAGGTATCATCTTTCTTCAACACACACAAATATATCCCTTGAAATGAAGTAAGCTAGGCAAGCTTTTATCTTACAACTCTCCAAGTTATTGTTTGGCTTAACCAACTAGCTCAAGGGTATCCAACGCGGATTCTTGGAGAAGGAGTGGTTTATTGGGAAACCAACTTGACCACGAACTCAACATATCGGTCAGGGGACAACCTGGTGATACTTCGGAGAAGATATTCAGAAAATCACGAACCACCAATATGTTACTAAGCTCGAGAACAATCTTGCTTTTCCGAGCAAGACGATATGATCAAATAATCAAGGGATTGAATAATCCTAACTCATTGATCGAAGAGTGCACAAGAAATAAGGACTAGGTAGCACAATCTATCTTAGAGTGATGATTCGATAACCAACACGCTAATAATGAAATTATTGTCCACTAAATACCATGCAATGGGGTTGCTAGGAATGTTGATTTCACAGAGAATGGTTCACTTGTCAGCATTCCGGCTACAATAACACGGAGACCGGGGAATGAACGATGACGGCGAGAAGTATCATTGAATTAAGAATTCATAAGAGGTGGTGCAATTCCCATGACATTCTTGACATAAGATGGCAATACTCCAGGGTAGAACTTATTAGAAGCTAGATTGGCACTCTTATTTGCGGAATACAAATGCTTTGACCCAATCCAAGAAATGGATAAGGTAATGGAGTTTGTTTCTCCTAGTCATTCCAGAATAGAATGGCTGATGGACCATATGAATAATAGGGACCTGCGAACAAGAATGCACAACTATTCATGACTATCAATTGATAGACAGGGTCGAAATACATCTGTAGAGGGACAACTCAAAGAAACATATGATTTTCTGAGTTATGGATGCATAGACTAGCATGTCGAACTGGCAGAGTCACAACATAGAATCGAGAACTCATCAAGATCATTCTAGTTGTGATCTTTCGGTTCAACGAGGAACTTCTGCCATAAGTAGTTCATGGTATTTGGAAGAGGAAAGTACCACGGACCTCGGGGACTATCGCAAAAGTTACTAATATACTAAAGGAACTATCAACATGAAGTAAGCAGGGTGAATGTCGGGTTCAAGAACCCAGGAATAGAATGCCTACTAACTAAGTGGCATCACGAGATGCTTTCGAGAATGATGGCCAGAATCATCACACTGGGAACAAAAAACATGGCTAGATTACTAGGTGATCCTCTAAGACACCTAGTGTCATAATAATAGCTCCAACATATATGTCTAGGCAACAGAGTACCTCAACTCACCGATTAGTGCGGTTAAACTAGCCCAAAGGAACATCGGGAACGGAAAGAAGGGAGTTCCGAATGCATCAGACTGTTTCAAAACCTGGGATGACTCGGACAACATAACAGTTGTAAATTCTCAAAAAGATTTGAGACATCCTGTAAAATAGTGGCATGACCACTCAACATCACAAAATCAAGGTTCTGAGGCCAGCTATGAACATACGGAAGTAGTAGAAACTGAACTGAGACTTGAATCCATCAATCCTATAAGTCTATGGATTAGTAACACATGATCCTGATAGAAAGAAGAGAAGCCTAGTTCTTAATCCCCGTAGAAAGAAGAGGGTGACTCAGATCAGAAGGACATAAGGTAAAGGAGTAAAAAGAGCCTTACATTCCCTTCCATAATCAATTCCCCTATATAACTGAGCATTTCTAGACTCAACTTTGACTAGTTGGAGTAGACTAAGGCATAGCCTAGTGGTGGGAAGGGGTGATGCCTTCCCAACCACCTAGGTTCAAGGCATGGTACTTGCAATTTGGGTTTGTTGCACCAATTATACTTTACGGGGTTCCCTTACAGTCTTTCAGTCAAAAAAACTTTGACTAGTTGGCTTGGTAATCCTACAGGCAGTCAGGCTCTAATACCAAAGCTGTCAGGACCCCGAGCCTAAGTCACACCGATCTACCATGTAACACATCATATCACTTTGCAGCCTCACGCATGGTATCCCCGCGGGTGCCACCTTACCTGGCCCGGGACCGTTTGCGCCTTTTGGCTCACGTATATGATAGTGTCACTAGCATCCATATGACAGAGAACCCGAGCCAACATGTCTAGTCGTAAACCCAAGGTGGCACTAACTTACAAGGATATCCATACATGACCCCGCAACGAACGTGTCAGTCATCAACGTATGAACCCAAGTCGTAGCAAGCTACAAGGACTTAAAGGAACAACGCGTGACATTTCCCCGAAGGGACAGACACAGGAACGAAGAAGGACACATGCCGGCCAGCCTAAGTGTTCCGGAGCAGTAGAAAGCTACCATGGCTCAGTGGAAGCACTACGAGACATTTCCCCATAAGAGAGGCTAGCAAGAATAAACAACTAGGTTGTCGGATCCCACACATACCAAGCATTTCAATAACATACACACAATATGCTTGATATGTGCAAATACAACATGTCATCACAACAAAACTCTATGACTCAAAGTATTTGTTCATTAGGCTCCGAGGAGCCAGATATTAAAAACATGAGTCTGATGACCCAGCATTCAAGTCATACAAGCAACAAGCACAGGAGGAAGCATAAACATGTCTGAGTACAGACATGTGAAAAGAGAGAGGGATAGTAAGCCTATCTATCTACAAGACCCTCCAAAGGGGTACAAGATCGTAGCTGAGGTAACAAGCTAAATGTTGACGTCCACAAGGAACTACTATTGAGACTGAAGTCTCTCTGTAAAAACATAAATTAAGCAAACGTGAGTACAAATGTACCTAGCAAGACTTACATCAGAACTAGCTACATATGCATCAGTGTCAACAAAGGGGGTGGTGGGGTTTAACTGCAGCAAGCCAGCTTTGACTCTATGGCTATCCTGTACTACGTCTATAAGTAACTCTTTTGGGGTGGCGCACACGAGTCCACATATTCACCAATCAATAGACAACTATGGATCCGCTCCCGCCTCCCTACGAGAAGGCCATCCATAGCACTCACGCTTATCTTGCGCATTTTAGAGTATCCACTTTCACTTGTCTATGAACTGTATAGGCAACCCAGAAGTCCTTTACCACACACGCGGCTATTCGAATAGATCATTTATAACCCTGTAGGGGTGTACTTCTTCACACACGCTCTCGCCACTTACCACCATGTACACGTCGTGTATCTTGGCAATCTTCAAGCGGAAGCCTGGCGAGGGAGTCGGCCATGACCTAACTAACCACACAAGTCTCTAGTCCAGGTTTATCGCCTATTCAGGTTCCATCCGCAAGGAGATCTGTCGGTGTCAAAATCGGCAGATCTCGGGTAGGGGGTCCCGAACTGTGCGTCTAAGGCGGATGGTAACAGGAGACGGGGGACACGATGTTTACCCAGGTTCGGGCCCCCTCGATGGAGGTAATACCCTATGTCCTGCTTGATTGATCTTGATGATATGAGTATTACAAGAGTTGATCTACCACGAGATCGTAGAGGCTAAACCCTAGAAGCTAGCCTATGGTATGATTGTATGTTGTCCTACGGACTAAACCCTCCGGTTTATATAGACACCAGAGGGGGCTAGGGTTACACAGAGTCGGTTACATGGAAGAAGATCTACATATCCGTATTGCCAAGCTTGCCTTCCACGCCAAGGAGAGTCCCATCCGGACACGGGATGAAGTCTTCAATCTTGTATCTTCATAGTCCAACAGTCCGGCCAAAGGATATAGTCCGGCTGTTCGGGGACCCCCTAATCCAGGACTCCCTCAGTAGCCCCTGAACCAGGCTTCAATGACGATGAGTTCGGTGCGCAGATTTGTCTTCGGCATTGCAAGGAGGGTTCTTCCTCCGAATACTCCATAGAATATTTGGAACACAAGAATAGTGTCCGGCTCTGCAAAACAAGTTCCACATACCACCGTAGAGAGAATAATGTTTCCACAAATCTAATCTGCTGACACGTTTAGCAATAGGACATCATGCCAAGGCCCGGTCATTATTTGAACTGTTTTTCTCAATCAGTACTGCACATACCGAGAGTCAGTTTTCTTGACAAGTCTTGTCGAAGCAGAGATCATGTCCCCTTATCATGGGGTTCTCATCAATACGGTTATGGGTAACCCAACCGCGCCATCAATTACGGCGTCCGGGGAATAAGCGATTTTACCATGTAAGTGGGGAGGCGCATCGCCTCTTCCTCCCTTATAAAGGGACAAAGATTCACCCTTTATACCCACGCCTTCTTCCTCCTTGCTTGTCCATTCTCGCACACTCGAGCTCCAGCGCCCAAGTTCGCATCTTTCTCCTTAAACCACTCCAAGCATGTCCGGAGCGGGAGGCAAGTGGATGGTCTCCTCCGTCACGGAGGAGAACATCACAAAGCTACGAGAAGCCGGATATCTGGCCGCAGACATCGCGCACCAGCTGCCAGATGCGGGGCAGATCATCCCTACGCCCAAACCCCATGAGAGGGTAGTTTTCCTTACCCACTTTGTCCGCGGAATGGGATTTCCCCTTCACCCGTTTGTCTGCGGGCTCATGTTCTACTACAGGCTGTATTTTCATGATCTGGCCCCCAATTTCATCCTCAACATCTTGGCGTTTATCGTCGTGTGCGAGGCCTTCCTCAGCATCAGGCCCCACTTCCGCCTGTGGCTGAAGACCTTCAATGTTAAACCAAAGGTGGTGGTCAGCCAGCAAGCAGAGTGCGGAGGCGCCATGGTGGGCAAAATGCCTAATGTCACCTGGCTCGAAGGCTCCTATGTGGAGACCATAAAAGGGTGGCAATCGGGGTGGTTCTACATCACCAAGCCGTGCGACACCAACTGGGTGGCCGCCCCCGAATTTCGATCTGGAATCCCCACGCGGCTCACTTCCTGGAAAGAGAAGGGTCTGTCTTGGGTTTCTCCGGTAGAGCTGACCGAACTCCAGACCTGTATCAAGAACATCATGAGCAAGAAAATCAAGCTCTTCAACGTAGCCAGGTCATGCTCTTCCGCCGGATCCTCCCGTGTCAACGATGGGTATTCAATCTGTGGTGTTCGACCTGGCCAAGAACCAGACGCTGCAAGAGCTCTTAGACACGGTGCACAAGGACGTCTGGAAGGTGCTGTTCAAGGGCGCCGAGGTACCTCCTCCCCTTACCGAGGACCGCGGACTCAGTGCAAAGAGCCATGCCAATCCGGTAAGTTTTTATATCTCACAGGATATTTATTTGCCCCAATTTAATCATGTGCGGGATCTAAGCTTCCATGCCACTAACAGGACTGGGTAGAGACATTAGAGCAGATCGACTGCCCTGCCCCCCTGCCTGAAGATCCTGCAGATGCTCTCCTAATGGAGATGCTGGATCCGGCGCCTTACAAGGTGCCGGTAAAGAAGGCCAAGAAGAAGGCCACGGGGACCCGAAAGGGTCTCTGGTGCAAGGTTATATCGCACTCATCGTCCGATAACTCCAAAGCGCACTCCTCCCACGAAACCGAGGTGGAGGAAGAGAAAAGTTCTCCCCCCAGCCGAGGGAGACAAGAAAAGGAAGGATGCCCCAACTGGGGAGGCCGAAGGGTCCAAGAAGGGAAGGACCCTCCTTCCGGACTGCTCCAGGACGGCCGCCTACAGCGACGACGAGTGGTTACCCATGGACAAGCCCCTGGCAAAGTCGTAAATATCCAGATACCAGAGTAATTCATGGTATGTTTTATTGCACTTCTTCTCCTTACACCGGATATGATTATGCAGTCCATCCCGAGCCCGTCTCGACGTATCCTCGTCGGATGGTTCTTTGGACTCATCGGATATGAATAGCGATTCACTTCCAACTGCCTCCACCCCTTGCCCTACGAACAACATCGAGGTGTTGTCTCAAAAGGCACCGAGCCGAGGGGAGGTAGTCCTGGGGGAGCCTCGAGGCGACCTTCCGGACCTTGGGCGCAAAGGGAGCAAGACTCCCACGGGCTCCAAGTTCAGCCCCCAGCCGAACACTGCGCCGGAACCTTCGGTGGTTCCGGACTCCGGCAGGCGAGCCCCCGTTAAGGGGGGCAAGCTGTCCGTGCCGGTGGCCTCTGTCCATCCAGAGGCATCGGACAACTTGCTGGAAGCGCTTCGCGGCGCTTCCATCGACAAAGGGAACCGCACTATCATGAGTGCGGTGATCGAGAAAGTTCAGTCCGCCAAAAACGGACTAACTGAAGCTTGTGCCAGCCTCCTAACAGGCTTTCAGGTAAGCAATCAAAATATAGGAAAATATTACCGCATAGACAGTAGCCCCTGATGCTCTGTTTGGTGTTCGTGAAGAAAGGCCGAATGGAGGATCAAATAATGACTCAGGAGTCTAATCAGAATATGTCTATGTGCATATGCAGGCTTTCTGCTGGCCGCTGCCGCACGTACTGCGGAGGTTGCTGCACTGAAGCAGGACCTTGAGCGGTCCGAGGACGAGCTCGGCCTTACCAAGAGGCAGCTTGAGGAGAGAAAAGGTAAGCAATACCTTGTCTACATATTAAATAGAAATTTGGTTGTAAAGTAATGGGGCCACGACCGAGGTGGCGACCCTGAAGAAGGCACTGTATGAGCCCGAAGACAAAGCGGCCAAGGAGCGCATTGAGTGGGAAAAGCAAGAAGCCCGGGTAGGCGATGTGCCGCAAGAGCTCGAGGCTCTCGCCAAAAAACACGAGTCCTTGGAGCTTGACTCTAAGACGCGAGATTCCAAGCTTGTGAAGGCGCTCGAAAGCGCACGGAGCGCCAAGGCTGAAGCCCACAAGGCCCTCCAGGAGATTGATGCGGTGAAGAAGATAGCAGCGGATAAGGCATTCATTATGCAAAGCAAGCATGTGAAGGAAACTTCCCTTTTACTTACCCGAGTTCGGAGCTCTCCAGGAGCGTTCGCAGATCTTCCCTGCAGTGTACTGGATCCATGGAGTTTTACCGAGCTAAGGAGGGGAGCTCGACGGAAAAGTTGTTCTAGTCTCAGTATACTAGGACCGAACACCCAATGCCCTTGAGCAACCAGCTGAAGCAACTGGTCGAGCTTCACAAGGCGGCCGAGTAGGCCATGAAGGGTCTTATAGTCCGGATGTGGCCTGGTGATCCCCTGCCTAGCAGCTACTTGGGTCTGGTGAGGCGGCTTGTGGATTCCTGCCCACGGCTTGAAGTCATAAAGCGGTCCGTCTGCATCGAGGGTGCGCGCAGGGCTTTTGCCCGGGCGAATGTGCACTGGGCGAAGTTGGACGCCGTAATGCTGGTGAAGGAGGGGCCGCCGGAGGGCAAGGAGCATCGCTGCCCCGAAATGTATTATGACAGTGTCCTGAAGGGTTCCCGCCTTGTGGCGGAGGAATGTGCTAGAGATGTAATTTCGGAATGAACATGCTCATGTGATCCTGTAATGTGAAACGAGTACATTTGCGCTATGCAATGCTTTTTGAATTTAAAATATTACCTTCTGTGCGGCCGTTTATAAAATCTAAGAGTTGGCCAGTCGTCGGCTTCTGCCCGCATGTAACTAGTACTAGGGTGTTCGGGATAAACCTGAGCACTCTTATCCCAATTTTGGGTCCTTCGATGGAGGTGTTCAGCACAATGAAACAGGCCATCGGAGTATAAGGCTTTATCACTCTCCCTTAGCCATAGAAGTCTACAATTTTAAATTTTGGCGAAGCCCCTAGTATTCAGAAGGCCAAATTTGGGGCGCTATATACGCCTAAGTCGGAACAGGCCGACTCCTCGCCTGAAGCGGAAAAAGTCTTTAAGGACTTGAGACCTCTCGAACAGCGACCAACTCTTGCCTTATTATGACAGTCAGTTTTCGGCTTTCTCTACTGAGGTGCTCGTCAGGAAGAACCGGGACACAATCGCAGTAGTTCTCCCAGCGCTACCTTAACCGATATAGCGGAACATAAGGTACCAAAACATGGGAGCCGGGCAAACCCAACTATTGACCCAACACATGATTCGGAGCTGATGCATATAATGCTATAAGTTCGGGGTGCCGCACTGTCGAAAGTGTTCGGACTTCTCGCGCCGTATTATGGGGTAAACGAAAGCCCCTGGCGTACTGACCATACCAGAATGTATGGGTGCAAGTTGTTGTAAATGAACGTATATAAAAAAGGATGGATAATGTAATAATAGACTAATGCTATGCATTGTTATTTAAATAATATGTCGAAGCATACTGATACAAGTAGTGCAATAAGCAAAAAATAGGACTATTTGACATGTCCTATCCAAGGGCAAGCTACGTATGGGTAGTAAAAAAGCGGGTATATCGATTGTTATTAGAGACCACCAGGGGGTTCCCTTGTACGTCTTAGCTTCTTGCCTCCTTGGTTGTTCCTTCCTGTAATGTGTCCGGCAATCATACTGCCGGAAAGGGTTTCCAGAGAGTAAGGTCCTGAAAGAGAAAAAATGATAAAGGTATACAACCCCTAGGGCGGTTAAGCTGCATTGTGGGACGTGCCCTGATCGTGCCCCCGCCTATGCCCATGGTATTTTCAGTGCGTAATTATGTACGCGCGGTACGGATTTCGTTGCTTGACTGGGACTGGGACGGGGGCCGACTTGCTAGGCGAGCTCTGAACGTGCTAGGCGATCCTATTGCAGGTTACTCCGGACTCGCTTGACGGTGTTCGGGGGCTGTATCGCCGAATTGGCGGTTTGCCTTAAAAGGCTGCTTTGTGCTTCTGCTGCGAGGGACGCAGTATGCTCTTCCGTGCGGAGCAAGCATTCTGTGTTTCCATTGACTGTTATGACCCCCTAGATGCTAGCATCTTGAGCTTGAGGTATCCGTAATGTGGTACCGCATTGAATTTTGCAAATGCGGTTCGCCTGAGCAATGCGTGATAGCCACTGCAGAATGGGACGATATCGAAGATTAACTCCTTGCTTCGGAAGTTGTCCGGGGCTTCGAAGACCACTTCCAGTGTGATTGAGCCCATGCAATGGGCCTCTACACCTGGGATGACGCCCTTAAAGGTGGTTTTGGTGGGTTTGAACCTCAAGGGATCCATACCCATTTTGCGCATTGTATCTTGATAGAGCATGTTCAGGCTGTTGCCGCCGTCCATAAGGACTCGAGTGAGGTGAAATCCGTCGATGATGGGGTCTAGGACCAATGCGGCGGATCCGCCATGACGGATACTAGTGGGGTGGTCCCTGCGATCGAAGGTGATCGGATAAGAGGACCATGGGTTGAACTTTGGGGCGACGGGCTCCATCGCATAGACGTCCCTTAGTGCACGCTTCCGTTCGCTCTTGGGAATGTGGGTTGCGTATATCATGTTCACCATATTCACTTGTGGGGGGAACCTCTTCTGTCCTCCCATGTTCGACGGCTGGGGCTCCTCCTCGTCATCACTATGCAGCTCCTTGTCCTTGTTTTTGGCATTCAACTTGCCGGCCTGCATTCTCTGTTGGTGTGGTTGGCTGGCTTATCGGGGGTGCCGTGGATTTGAGACGAGCAATCAAGTATGCGATCCAAACTAGACAGGCCCGGAGTACTTCTTCTGAATGGCTTTTTCCGCTGACCGGATCTAGGGCCTCTGAATCCGGCATTGACTGTCGTATCATCGGCGTTATCGCCGTTGTTGCTGCGCTTGTATCTGTTACAACGTGGTATGCAGTTGGCATCTTTGGTATCCGAAGTGCCCGAATTCCTTGATGAGTTGTTGCTGCAAGCCAGCGAGCTATCCTCGCCCGCGCAAAAGCGGGTCATGAGTGTAGTGAGGGCTGCCATAGACTTCGGCTTCTCCTGGCTGAGGTGCCGGATGAGCCACTCGTCCCGTATGTTATGCTTGAGTGCCGTTAAGGACTCTGCATCCGGACAGTCGACAATTTGGTTTTTCTTAGTTAGGAACCGTGTACAGAATTGCCTGGCCGATTCCCCTGGCTGCTGAGTTATATGGCTCAAGTCATCAGCATCCGGTGGTCGCACATAAGTGCCCTGGAAGTTGTCAAGGAATGCTTCTTCCAAATCCTCCCAACTGTCGACGGAGTCTGCTAGCAAGCTATTCAGCCAATGCTGAGCTGGTCCTTGGAGTTTTAGTGAGAGGTACTTGATGGCATGCAGGTCATCACCGCGAGCCATGTGGATGTGGAGGAGGAAATCCCCAATCCATATAGCGGGATCTGTTGTACCATCATACGATTCGATATTTATGGGTTTAAAACCCTCCGGGAATTCATGGTCCATAACTTCATCAGTGAAGCATAGGGGGTGTGCGGCGCCTCTATGCCGGGCTATATCACGATGCAGTTCATATGAGTCTTGTCTGGTGTATTCTGCCTGGCCGGATTTACTTTTAGTGTATCCGGGGTGACGGTCATCGTCCCGCGTTGGTGCGCACCCCCATGACCCGTATATCGGCCTTGCATGTTTTGCCCTGCTTTCCAATATGTCTCGCAGGTCCTGTGTGTTGCCCCGGGCCTTGGTATTTTTGTTTGAGTGGCAGCGGGGTGCAGGCTGAAACGCCTCTCTGGATCGGCCACGAGGTGGCCGGTCAGCCGCATCGTACACTGGTGATGTAGGTTTCAATGCTTCCTCCTCGAGGTGAGGTAGCAACCTGCGCTTTGGGTAACTCTTGGAGGGGCTCTCGAGTTCGTATTTCTCGGCCGCAAGGACTTCGGTCCATCTGTCTGCTAGCAAATCTTGATCAGCTTGAAGCTGTTGTTGCTTTTTCTTCAAGCTATTTGATGTGGCCATAAGCTGGCGCTTGAAGCGCTCCTGCTCGACGGGATCCTCAGGCACGATAAATTCTTTGTCGCCGAGGCTTACCTCGTCTTCGGAGAGAGGCATGTAGTTGTCCTCCTCTGATTCTCCATTTGCTGCCCGCTCTGAAGGGCTAGCTTGTTCACCCTCCCGCTCTAAATCGTGCTGGAGGGGATTGTTGTCGTCTTCGGCACTATCCGGAGTGTTATTGTCTCTTGTGCCGGTATCACTACTTTTGCTATGGTGGGACTTAGAGCGGCGCCGCTGACGTCGGCGCTTGGGTTGCTTCTTGGAGGGGTCATCCTCCACTGTCTCATCGCCATTGCCTCCTTTCAGGGTGTCCACCATGTATATATCATATGATGTGGTGGCGGTCCAGCGCCCTGTGGGCGATGGTTCCTGTTCGTCTCCTACATCGTCGTCCATACCGTCGACGTCTTCGGAGTCGAAGTCGAGCATGTCGGTTAAATCTTCGACAGTGGCTACTAAGTGGGTGATGGGTGGGGAGCGAATTTCTTCGTTGTCCGCATCCCATTCTCACCGGACATAGTTCAGCCAAGGTTCTCCTAACAAGGAGATAGACCTTAATGAATTTAGCACATCGCCAAAAGGCGAGTGCTGAAAGATATCCGCGGAGGTGAACTCCATGATTGGCGCCCAATCGGATTCGATAGGCATGGACGCAGGTGGCTCGGAGTCTGTGGCCGGAGACGAATCAAGTGGTTCGGCAACATGGCTCTCGTAAGGGGTGAAGTCAGTATCCGGCTCCATCGCCACTGAGAGTGCGGCCTCCATGGAGGGGTCTATCCGCCCGTCCTCGGATGGCACACATTGCTCCGTATTGAAGGCCGGAGTAGTTGCAGGTGTGATCTCCCGAACACTCTCTGACAACAGAGCTAAATCATGCTCGTCGTGATCGTGCGGAAGCACCTGACATGGGCTCGACTCCGTTGAAGATCAAGTCTCCCGGATGTCGGCAGTGTAGTTTAAGTTTCCAAACCTGACCTGATGGCTAGGGGCGTAGCCCTTGATATACACCAGATGGCCAAGCGAGTTGGCCCGCAGTGCAAAGACGTCGAATACGAAGATCTGTCTGGGAGGAAAACCTCACTCTGGACCGCATCGTTAACGATGATCGAAGGAGCCATCAAGCCTTACGGTGACGGCATAGTGGAACTCTCAATGAAAGCACCAATGTCGGTGTCAAAACCGGCGGATCTCGGGTAGGAGGTCCCAAACTGTGCATCTAAGGTGGATGGTAACAGGAGGCGGGGACACGATGTTTACCCAGGTTCGGGCCCTCTCGATGGAGGTAATACCCTACATCCTACTTACTGATCTTGATGATATGAGTATTACAAGAGTTGATCTACCACGAGATCGTAGAGGTTAAACCCTAGAAGCTAGCCTATGGTATGATTGTCTGTTGTCCTACGGACTAAACCCTCTGGTTTATATAGACATCGGAGGGGGCTAGGGTTACACAGAGTCGGTTACATGGAAGAAGATCTACATATCCGTATTGCCAAACTTGCCTTCCACACCAAGGAGAGTCCCATCTAGACACGGGACGAAGTCTTCAATCTTGTATGTTCATAGTCCAACAGTCCGGCCATAGGATATAGTTCGGCTGTCCGGAGACCCCCTAATCCAGGACTCCCTCAAGATCCGTCCGGGGTTTCGCTCACGGCCCCAAACGATGATTGCAGGGTTCCCGAGGCACCAAACGGGTGTCTTAGTACACCGTTCCTCGTGTCTCTACTACATCATATCCCACCCCTAGGGTCAGCGCTACACACAGCCCCCAACAGATATCCTACAAACTCTAGAAACTAGTTGCAACTCCTTGACAGAGATCGAGGCGATTAATAAGCCGAGAGGGGTCGAGTTACCGGAACCCAATGTGTGGTAGTAACTGTTCATGGATCACAAACACAGAACTTAGTTCGTGAGGGCGGTTTCAATGAGACAATCCACCATGTACTCCCACATGGCCTCTCACTGCTACCTTTACCAAATCGTGTTCACACACTTAGCTCTCAACAATAAGACATGTTCATCACATTCCAATTCATCCCCGATGAATCAAACCTAACTCAACTCTAAGCAGTAGCGGGCATGACAACAAGCATGAATGAGTAGGCACATCAGGGCTCAAACAACTCCTACTCATGCTAGTGGGTTTCATCTATTTACTGTGGCAATGACAGGTCATTTAGAGGAAAGGGGTTCAACTACCGCAGCATGTAACAGTTGAATCGTTGTTGTCCTAATACAGTAAAAGAGAGCAGAAGCGAGAGAGTGGATTGTATCAGAATGAACAAGGGGTTTTTGCTTGCCTGGCACTTCTAAAGATAGAATAGCTCTTCATCGGTGTCAATGATCACAACGTCGGAACAACGTCTACTGACAGGGGACAAACACCAACAAATAAGAGGGAACATAGTTAGTGTAATGCAACAATATGAAGCATGATAATGTCATGGCAATATGCTGTTGATTGAGCTAATGCTACTAGCAACAGAAGAGTTTGGGTTGATTTGAACCAAAGGTTCAAATTCAAATTCAAACTATGAATTTCCAAAGTGAATTAACATGTTTTGATCTATACAACAAGGTTAAATTGCTTTATCATGCACGAAACCAGTACCAATGGATAGATTGGATGTTTCCGATAATTTTTCATATATATAAATTATTTCATTTGGAGTTACGGTTGAATTTCTATGATTTTTAGAAGTTTAGGACATTTTTTGAATAAATAATTCATTAAAGATTTATTTCAATTCTGGAAAAGTGATTATTGCGTCAGTATTGTGTAAGCATGACATCAGCAGGTCAACTACGCTGAGCCAGGTCAAACTGTTGTAGATATGCCCTAGAGGCAATCATGTATGATGATATTTCCTATGTGTTTATGAATAAAGATAGTCCTTGGACATTATCAATGATGTGTATCAGCAAGTACGTGACTTGTTTATGGGACTATGCATTGTATGATGACTGTCCTAAAAGGCCCCTAGTCGAAAGGGCTATGTGGACACGCAGCCAACTACACTAGCATATGACACGGTCGATGGCTTGGTCTCACTAGCCATGGAGCATCGGATGCTAACCGGATAATATGGACTCGGAAGGATCTAGTCGGATACGACGTAGTCGGATCCGAGTCGAGGTAAGGTCCAAGTCAGACAAACCCAACTATGGGACGCAACGATATGTCATCTGTGAGTCTCTAGTACAACATATATTCTATGTCCTAAGACCTGAGCTGACACATGTACTCGGGATGGAGACAGACTTGCTTTGGGCCGACCAAATGCTACTCCGTAACTGGGTAGTTATAAAGGTAGGTTTCAAGTTTCTCCAAAACCATGCTGCGAGACGTGGTCGAGCACGATGGGATTTGCCCCTCCGATCAGGAGAGATATACTTTGGGCCCCTCGTGTGATCCGACCAGGATAAGTAGGGCCATGCAACAAGGATTATGAGATAGTCTGGTTTGTGGTCGGCATCACTGGAACGAGAAAGAGGTCAGTCTAGCACAAGGATGATAGACTCGCCTTGAGCTCGACAACATATATCGTGTGGCAAAAGGAATGGAAGTATGATGTACAGGTTCTCTAACCAGCTTCATAGTCTGCTTGGTGTTCGACATGCCTTGCTAGAGGCCGCTACCAACCGTGCAGTTCGGAGTTGATCTGAACTGCGACCAAGCCGACTTGAACCTAAGGGGTCACGCGATTAAGGGAAGGAACCTACCAGGTCGGATCCGAGGACACTGGTCGGATATGATCCAAACTGTATTCGGATTGTGGCCGAGTAGACTTATGGGCTTTAGGGTCTGTACGAGATCCAAGTGTTGAGCCCGCGACGGACACCTATATATATATAGTGGAGGTGCCACACACTACGCGGTTGATCGCTTCAGCGCTGTCACTAGGTTTTGCATGTGTTGCGAATAGACACCTCCACTGGCAGTCCGCCGCACGACGTTCCTCCTACACGCGCGGATACCGTTAGAGGCGGTTCACTTGCGTCGCTCCGGCAAACCTGTACATGGGAACCGAACACCGGTTGTACGAGGGAGATCGGACGAGGAGGAGACGATCCACGCGGACGCGCTGCCCCAACTCTTCTTCCGCTGCATGGCACTGCGTGTCTAGTGGTAACAAACTGTGATCCATCTCCCGTTGCATGTTCTTGGTTGTTCTGCACGTAGGAAATTTTAATTTGCAGTCGGCGCACCCTACCGTAGATCCCAACACAAACGTGAACAGTGGGTCCCGCATGTCGGTGTAATTGGGTCAGCAGCAGAGGATGACAAGTGGGGCGAGGTCAACACTGAGCTGGCAAGGTCAAACTGACTAGTGGGCCACACGTGTTAGCTTAATTTAAGTGTGGAACTAACCATGTGGTTAGTTAAGGTGTGGGGCCCAGCTGATTGTGACTCTAGGGTTTGATTAAGAGGTGGTTAATGCCTAATTAATATTGCCACATCAGCATGGCCGTGGTTAGGCCGCCGGCGACCATCCAACCCGGCGGAGGCACGCCAGAAACACGCTACGGGCGTATGTTGCACATGCCGAGGGCACTAGGGCGTAGCCCTTGCTTGCCTACATTGAGGAGCAGGGGGTTTGCACATGGGGATCGACGGAATCGTGTCAGTGATGAGCTTTGGCGGCGGCCGGAGTTCGGGAGCACTCGGGTTTGGTGCTAGGGCGACAGGAGGAGGATCTGATGGGTGTGCTTGGCTCCTGGGAGTGTACTAGGTGCGCTGATGGGCTCGGACGCAAGCAGCAGCAGCTGTAGCTGCGGCGACGCCATGGCTGGCAGCGAGGAGCGCTTGGTAAGGCAGCTAGGGCGATTAGGGGAGGTAAACGAGTAGGGGGTTAGGGGAAGAAGGATCGTGGCCTCATAGCGGTTGAAGTTGCCGTCGAAGCGGTCTCGGGGAAGGGCCGGGGCGAGCGAGGCGGCCACATTTATCTCGGCAACCCAAGGAGGAACAAGGCGCTGGGGATGGTTCTTCAGGCGTTCGACGTTGCACATATCGTCGAGGAGGAAGAGGGGAATGAAGCGGAGCTCTTGGTCAGATAGGGGCGACACGAGAGCGGCAGGGCGTCGACTACGGCGTCGACGGCTTACGGGCGCGTCAACTATAGAGGGAGAGGATGAGGGAGAGTGCAGAGGAGGGGAGAGTAGTGTCCACGGGGTCGAGGTGGCGCCGAGGGGAGGACGCGAGGCATCGCGATGGCCAGGCAACACAGGCAGGCAACCTGGTGGCGTGGCGTCCGCGCACACGCCGTGCGCTGTCCCTCCTCTGCCTACTGGGAGAGGTGGGTGATGACAGGCACAGGCCAGGTGGGCCGGCCCAGTTAGGTAGGTGGCCCAGGTAAGCTTTCCTCTCTCACTCTCTCTCTCTAAAACTTTATGTTTTCTAAATTCTGCAACTATTTGGAATACCAGGGCACTTCCAAAAATCATGAAATTATTTGTGGGAACTGTTTGGAATATTTCCAATAGCCCTCATTTTTGTTCATAATTATTTGGACATTTAAAATAATATATCGAATTTAAATGCCCAAATGCAAATAACTTATGATTTAAATTAGTGACCTAAGGTGACCAAGAAAAATGTGAACCATTTTTGGCAGATGTTCTACACCAAGACAAAAATGACGAACATTTATGAAGGGCATTTGAGGTTCATTGAAAATATTTTTAGGTTGAACCTATTTTAATTCCATTTGATGATAGGGCTTGAACATCCCCAATTCAAATTCATTTGAATATAAACATGATGACATGATGATCTAGCAAAGACAAACAAAGACCGATCTAGTACTATGACAGAGACGCCCATTCCTTATTCAGGGCTGGATAGCGAAGGCGGAGCGGATCAGGTGTCGATGCCGCTACCTGAAAACCCTGCCACTCCTCTGTTAATGAGGTTGCTGGTCTCGGCGCCTTATCAGGCACCGGAGAAGAAGGCTAAGAAGAAGAGCAAGAAGGCCAAAGGTGGCCTCCGCCGTAAAGGTACTTTAGACGCCATGTCCGAAGATACCGAGGCTCTCTCCTCCCACGAGGGAGATGAAGATGAAGAGGAGGAAGAAGAGACCAATTCTCCCCCTAAGGGGAGGAAGAAGAAAAGGGCGGACTCTATGGACCCAGGAGAGGAGGTGCCCAAGAGGGAGAAAATAACCCTCTCGGGCGGTTCGAATTCGAATACCGAAGCCCTCCCCGAATGGTGCCCCAGGTCGAAGCCCATGGCCGCATCATAAGTACCCAAGGACACTATACATATGTCCAGTTTTTTATTGTAATTCTAACATATTTGTCTTGTGTGGCTCAGTCCGGCCCGCGATCTTCCCCAATTATCGTCTTTGGGGAATTCGCTGGAGCTAGGGATGGTGGAGAGCAAGACGCCTCTGCGACCCTCCCCGCCAACTGAAGTGTTGTCCCGAAAAGCCTCTCCAGGCCATGGAGAGGTGTGGGAGGTCGTCAAGATGGCGCCAGAGGGTAACACCTTGGCTGTCGAGAACATGGGGGAACCAACCCCTATGGAGACTAACGACGGGGGCCATGACCAATCCGGCCCCCCGTCGAACACCATTCCGGAGACCAATACGGCTCTGGAATCGAGCGGGCAATCTCCTTTGAAGGAGGGGGAGCGCTGACTCCACCGGCAACCTCCATCAATCCGGAGGCACCGGACACCTTGACGGAAGCAGTTCAACGTGCTTCTGTCGTGGAGGAGCACCGTACCCTGATGGGTGTGGTGGTTGAGAAGATTCGGTCCGCCAAGCGTGGGCTGAACGGAGCCTTTACCAGCCTACTGACAGGCTTTGAGGTATGCGACGTAAGACGCCTTTTATATAAAGAAAATGTGCCTGTATACGGGTAGTAGACCCTGAGAGTATGTTCGGTTTTGGAAAGAAAGTCGAACAGAGGATCAAATGAATATCGCAGAAGGTGACGTACATATCTATTGAATGTACATGCTTCACTGTTGGCGGCGACCGCCTAGGCCGCTGAAGTTTCCGAGCTCAAACGGAAGCTGAGGTTGGCTAAAGATGACCTCGACCGCATTAACGAGCGGTTCAATGAGGCACAAGGTACGTATTTGTATGACTGAAATTATATTCGAGTGCAGAGTTTAAGCTAACAAACTTTCATGTGTAAATGATTTGCAGGTAGTGCGGCCGAGGTTGAGACCCTTAAGGGCGCCCTGTCGCAAGACCCAGAGCAGGAGAAGGTGAGTAGAGCAGCTGCTGATACAGCGGCTACTGATTTAAAGGCTGAGCAGGCCACCCGCCGCCAGTATGAGGAGAGGCTGACCGAAGTCGAGCAAGAGCTCAAGGACGCTACACGTAGTGTGAGGCCTTGGAGGAGAAGAATAAGGCTCAAGCAGCCGAACTCTCCAAGGCTCTCCAAGAGGCCAGGGAGGCATAGACTGCGTCCCGGGCGGCTCGCGAGGCGATCAAGAAGGTTGAATAGATAGCGGCTGGTAAGCCCTTTCTTTTGTAGAGTAAATTCGGCAGTCCAGACTATGCCCTGCTTACTTGATTATGGAGTTCTCCACATGTGTTTGCGGATCTTCCGAAGAGTGCCACTGACGCTGCGAATTTTTCGAGCCCAAGAGGGGAACACGACGGACAAATTCTTCTGGTCGAAGTACTTGGCACCGGAGCGTCCAGCACTATTGAACGAGCAGATGATGCAGCTGACGAAGCTACATAGGATGTCTGGACTGGCCATGACGGACATTGTAGGCCGTTTACGGCTAGCCGAACCTATTCCTGTCAGCTTCTTTGGCCAAGTCAAGTGGCTCGCCGATGCCCTGCTCCGAATTGAAGCTGTTAGCTGCTCCTCGTGTATGAGGGTGCCTGGATGGCCTTTGCCCGTGTCAAGATCCACTGGGCAAAGATGAAGGCTGCCGTCATAGCAGTTGGGGGCCCACCAGAAGGCAAGGACTATCGCAAGCTGGATATTATGTTTGAATGAATGTACCCGAGCTTCCCAGACTTTGTTATGAAACAAGGCCTTTCTATAGTATACTTGTATGTTTATCTAAAATTATTTTCCTCCTGTGCTGCCATTTGTTATATCTGAAAGTTTGCCAATCGTCGGCTTCAGCCCCCACAAAGATACTATGGGGGTGTTCGGAGTAGCACTTGACAACACTTGACGCAACGTCTTGTTCCGTAAAGGAGGTGATCGTGCAACGAACTAGGCAATCAGACTATGCGGCTTTATCACTCTCACTTAGCCATAGGAGCTTGACAAAGGGACTCTGAGCTAGCCCCTAGTGCGCGTGCGGCTTTCCGAACTTGGATGCTTTAGGTGCATGATAGAGTGAGGCCAGTCCTTCATATAATACGGCAAAATCGCAAAAGATTTCATAGGTCACCTGTCCGCTGACCAGCTCTTGCTATATTATGACAGTCAGTTTTCCGCTTTCTCTATTCAGGTGTTTGACCGGACAAACTAGAAACACAATTGCGGTAGTTCTCCCTTTACTACCTTAGCCGAACAAGCAGAACATAAGGTGGTAACCACAGGAGCCGGGCAACCCAACTATTGACCAAAGACATGATTCGGTGCCGATGCATATAATGCGGTATTCGGAACGCTGAAGTGTACTATAAAAGTGTTCGGACTAATGCCGAGGTGTGTATGTCAATCTGTCGTGAAGACGGAATACAGATTATGAAATAAGCCAATACCAAATAAGGTTGGTCAAAACTATTTCCGCTATAGTCTGATTGATATGTCAAACGTGCTCTTACAGAGAATGATATAATCATCAAGGCTATTTTACAAGCCAAGAATTTGAGAACAAGGTAAAGTTGTATACAGGTCCTAGAAAAGAAAGAGTGGTCTTGAAGATCCTTTGGACACCCTGCCGCACGTCTGCGCCACTTTTCACCATGGTGTAGGATCCTTTGAGAGGATGAACGATCGAGTATACATAAGGGGCCTATAAAAGGGCCCTCGGTACCATCACAAAGTGATTTGGGTTGTAAATAACCTGAAAAAATAAAAAAAGGCAAAAGGAAAAATGGAAGAATATGAAGGTCCGAATAGGGTCCAACAGTATCGTACATATGCCGCGATTAAGTGGGGGTATTGACGACGGCCGAATTGCTAATCTAGTTCTGGACGAACCGGACTGTCATTCTGTAGGGTAGACCGGACTCTGTTGACAGTGTCCGAGGGCTTGATGGCCGATGAAGTATTCAGCTTGATAAGGCCACCCTGTACCTCAGCTTCTAGGGCCGCGGTACGATCCTCAGTACGGAGGGAGCGCTCCATAGGCATAGTGCGGGACTGCATTGAAGTGGGCGAAAGCGGTTCATTCGAGTAGTGCATGATAACCACGGCGGAACGGGACGATGTCGAAGATTAAATCTTCGCTTCGGAAGTTATCCGGTGAGCCGAAGACTACATCCAGCGTTATTGACCCTATGCAGCAGGCCTCTTCGTCAGGTATTACTTCTTTAAAGGTGGTTTTAGTGGGCTTGATCCTTGAAGGATCAATTCCCATTTTACGGATAGTGTCCTGGTAAAGCAGGCTAAGACTGCTGCCGCCGTCCATAAGGACTCGCGTGAGATGGAATCCGTCGATAATTGGATCGAGGACCAATGTTGCCGAACCTCCATGATGGATACTGGTCGGATGGTCTCTGCGGTCAAAAGTGATAGGAGAGGCCGACCATGGGTTGAATTTTGGGGCGACTGGCTCCATGGCGTAGACATCCCTTAGTGCTCGCTTGCGCTCCCGCTTAGGGATGTGAGTGACGTAGATCGTATTCACTATTTTTACCTCGGGGGGGGGGGGGGGGAATTTATTTTTTCCCCTATGTTTGTTGGGCGGCCTTTTCCCCTTATGTTCGGTGTTTATCTTACCGGCCTGTTTAAAGACCCAACAATTTGTATTGATATGATTGGCAAGCTTGTTCGGGGTGCCATGGGTTTGGCAAGGCTGATCTAGTATTATGTCCAAACTGGATGGACCATCTTTGCTTCCTTTGAATGGCTTCTTCCGCCGACTAGTGTCAGTGTCAAAACCGTCAGATCTCAGGTAGGGGGTACCGAACTATGCATCTAAGGATTGAAGGTAATAGGAGAGAGGAACATGGTGTTTACCCAGGATCGGGCCCTGTTGATGGAGGTAATACCCTATGTCCTGCTTGATTGACTTTGATGAGTATAGGGGTTACAAGAGTTGATCTACCGTGAGATCGTAATGGCTAAACCCTAGATGTCTAGCCTGTCTAATTATGATTATCTCTATAGACTAAACCCTCCAGTTTATATAGACACCAAAGGGGGCTAGGGTTGTACATAGTCGGTTTACAGAGAAAGGAATATTCATATCCACACGCCAAGCTTGCCTTCCACGCCAAGGAGAGTCCCATCCGGACACAGGAGAAAGCCTTCTATCTTGTATCTTCGCAACCCCTTAATCTGGCCAATGTTACATAGCCCGGACGCCCGAGGACCCCCTAATCCAGGACTCCCTCCGTAGCCCCTGAACCAGGCTTCCATGATGATGTGTCCGGCGCGCAGATTGTCTTCGGCATTGCAAGGCGGGTTCCGCCTTCGAATACTTTAAAGTAGTTGACCAACAAGAACTATGTTCGGATTTGTTCAACAGGTTAACCCTCCAACTATGAAAGCATAATACTTAAAATAAGATATATCCATCGACACCTATTTCTAGCGAAATGTCACGCTTAGCTCTGCTATCATTTCGAACCGTTTTTGGGCCTCCCGCCTCGCGTTTTAACACGCAACTCCAATCGACACGTCTTGTCAAAGCAGAGATCATGTCCCCTTATTGCCGGATTCTCATCAATACGAGTTTTGGTAATATAACTGTGCTATTTGCACGACCCCTTGGAACAGGCGAGTTTAAAGGCTCAAGGGAGGGGGGCGCTTGATATTCGCAGTCCATATAAGTAGATAGAATCCAACTCTTCCATCCCATGCCTCATTCTCTCTCTCTGCCTCCCCATCCTCGAGCTCCAGCGCCCAGGTTCCAAGCTTTCCTCCCCTCGGCAACTCCTTCAACCATGGCCGGCTCTCAGGGCAAGTGGATGGCTTCCTCCGTCACGGAGGAGAACATCAATGAGCTGCGGGAGGCGCGATATCTAACTATGGAAATCAAGCACAAACTTCCCAATCCGGCACAGGTCATCCCCACTCCAGAGCCCGGCGAGAGGGTCGTGTTCATCCCCCACTTCCTCTGCGGACTCGGATTTGCCCTCCACCCCTTCGTGAGGGGTCTCATGTTCTACTACGGGCTAGATTTTCATGATTTGGCCCCAAATTTGATCCTCCACATCTCAGTGTTCATCGTCGTGTGTGAGGCCTTCCACCGCGTCCCCCCACATTTCGGCTTATGGCTAAATATTTTCAACGTGAAGTCAAAGGTGGTCGACGGGCAACATGCGGACTGCGGTGGCGCCATGGTGAGAAAGCTCCCCAAAGTCAACTCGCCAAAGGGAGTCTTTGTGGACACCGTCAGGATATGGCAACAGGAATGGTTCTATATCACAGAACCCCGCGGCCGTAAGTGGGCAGTCGCTCCAGCCTTCAGATCCAGACCCCCCCCCCCCCGCTAAGGCTCACATCCTGTACCGACAAGGGTCCGGAAAGGGGGTCGGTCAACAAGGTGTTGCTGCTACAGAAACGTGTCCATGGCATGATAGCGAAGGAGATTACCCTCGCTGATGTGATCCAAGTAATGTTGACCCGCCAAGTACTTCCCTGCCAGCGGCTGCCCCTCAACAAGTGGGAGTTCATTCCGGAAGGGCCACGGACCCTACAACGGTTCTATGGCACAACGGATAAGGGGTTTGGAAGCTGCTTTTTAAGAAGCGGAAGTCGTGGCCAAAGTCATCGGACGACACCGGCCTTGACTGCAATCATCCAGCCTCCAAGGTAAATTCTAAAACCTCTGAACACCAATTGGTGTGTCCATCCAAAGGAGAACTATTGAGTAGTCCATCTCCAAACAGGTCTGGACCAAGAAGGCGGAACAGATATGGTGTCCGGCTCCGCTCCCCGAAAACCTAGCCGATCACTACAAAAAATACACTTTTGTGATGATACGTGTTTGTCACAGTAGGTCACGTTTTCTGTCATGCATGTACATCCATGAAAAATTTATGAAAGAATCAAGATAGTCATACATGTGCTGTCATAGAAGTGTTCCATGACATTACCAAAATTATCATCACGGAAGTGTCCACTTCCATGATGATAAATCGCGTGTCATAGAAGTGCTTTTGTCAAGGGTGACCGACACGTGGCATCCACCGTAACGGAACACCGTTAAGCTATCAGGTCCGATTTTGGATCCGATAACCCGTTAACAGCCCCAACAAATGGGGATTTTCCACGTGTAAAATCATCATTGGCTGGAGGAAACACGTGTCGGCTCACCATTGGGACAGATGGCATCCACTCATTGGACCCAATGCGCCTATGATACATCGACACGTGGCACGACCCAACAGAGGCCCATTCCTATGAAAAGGCCAGCCTGTTTGACTTGGTCAAAAGGTGGTGAGCTGGCCCACAGGAAGCCTGTTAACGGCCTGTTCGCATATAGCCCATTTACAGCCCGCTATCCCAGGGCCCGTTTACGACCTATCCGAATTAGGCCTAGTAGCGTCATCTGGGTCGTCCAATATAATTCCAGCATGTTTTAACTTCCGGACCATGTATGGCCCATGACGTCTTTCCGCCCATATGAGGCCCTTAGTAACCCTCAGCCCCTTAACGGCCCATGGTAAAACTGGCCCGTAATGAACAGTGTATCACTTTATACCCATTAACGGCCCATTATTCCGTTGGGGCATTTCCAGCCCATGTTATCTTTCTGCCTTCTCAGGGCCCATCTATTCTTGGGCTCATTTCCAGCATTCGGTTACTTACGGTCCGTTACTGTCATTTTCTGCTTGTGGGCCAAATTCAGCCCATGGTGACAGTCGGCCCGTTTGTGGCCCGTTAATACGTTGGGCCGTTTTCATGTCGAAAAAAACCCGTTGGGATGTTTTCATAGAGTTATCAAATATGGCCTATTAACGACCCATTATTGTCCATGAATAGTATGACCCATGATTGGCAAAATGATGATATGCCCCGTAGAAGGCCCATGGATCGTACGGCCTGTAAAAGGCCCATGGATCGTACGGCCCGTAGAAGGCCAATGGATTCTACGGCCCGTATAGAAGGCCAATGGATCCTATGGCCCGTAGAAGGCCCATGGATCATACGACCTACAGGAGGCCCCTGGTTACAACAGTTCGTGTGTTGCCATGATTATTTTGGCCTAGTTTCCAAAAATAGGTTATTGGGGCTATTAGAAAAACACAGAAAAAGAACTACAGTGACTACAAGCAAACAACTAAACAAGACAATAAGGAAATAAATAAGCAAGAAATTGACGCTAGCCTATTACTGCTATTACACATATTACATCCACCGGGCATCAAAGTTCGCCAACAGTCCAAGTATAGGGAACAAAGCAGCATATTACATACAGTGGCCATCAAAATTGGCCACCAGTGCAAATAAACGCGGCAGCAAAAAAAAGCATAACTGAAACAACTTCAGAAGAGCTCAAGAAACGTGGTATCCACCATGCTGGCAATAAGCTTAGCAAGATTATTAGCTTTGTCTTGTTTGGCGCTAAAATCCTCCAACGCTTGTTGTTGCACCAGAAGGTAAGCATTTGAATACTCCAGGGACTTCCGCAGTCCTTCCGCTACTTGTCACAGCACAGCTGATCGATGTCTTTCCGCTTGTAGTTGAGACTCAAGAAACCGAACTGATTCAGAAAGTGAGTTTGAATAGCTTGTGCAAGCGGTAGTGGCTAGTAACTGGAACACTAAACCAAGACAAGACTTTTGGGTTGTCTCACTGTCTTCGAGATAGTCTTCCTTAGCAGTTTTATCAGCTTTGTTGGAGACCAACAAGGATGTGTCGCTATCCTGGACCTTATCTGCATTACTTCCTTTACCATTGCTTAATAAGGCACTCTTCCACAATATTCTGTCAGCATTCTAAAAGAAGAAACAAGCAGACACATAACAGGTTTAGCATGTACTAGTATATGAAACTCATTTCAGTGAACCATTTCATTAGTAAGGTGGACAGGATTAAACTACCAAGTCTTCTATTGCCAAGTACTAGTACATAATAAAAGCATCAAACAAACATATATCTATGTCCTATGGTCACTGCATTGTCTTGCCAAATCAGAATAGAGACACGATTCAAATCATATCAATTCAAGACAAAGCAAGAGTGAAAGAATACAAAGCGTGGAAAACTACACAGCACAACAAGATTTCAGATGGGTACCACGGGTCTACATGTACAACAACACTATTGGCTCTGTTGTGATGCTAGTAATGTGCATGATATGATAAGTCAACTGTATACACAACTGAAATTGAAATCAACAGAGCTATTTATAAGAGCAAGCCTGTTAAATAAACATACGTGAACATACTGTTGTGCAATTGGAGTGTCGATTGGATCCTTCAATTTAAAAATAAGTTTGTATGAGTAAATACGGTGACACAAGAGCAAATCAGTATGCACGACATCAATCATAGTTAAAAAAGGCACGCCTAAGCAAGCGCTTAAGCGCGCCTAGGCTCTAGGCATTGGTGAAACGCATTGAGCATAACTACGCTTAATCTGCGCATAACTGCGCATAAGCATGCGCTTTGGTTAGTAAAGCGCTAGGCGGTGGCAAAATGCACAATTAACGCCTAGTGCTGTTTTGAACTATGATAGCAATGGAATCTTAAATTAGAACAGTTATTCTTCAGTTTAGGCACCTGTTCTACATGAAGAGAGTACAGTAAGACGCAAGAATATAGTACTTAAAATAGAAAATGAGCTCATAGACCTTGCCACATTCTTGGTTTGGGACCAGTACAGAACAAGGCGTTCCTAGTCATCGTCCGGTAAATGTGTCTTAGGAGAACGTAAGGGAATTTGATGAGTTTCTTTGCTGGTGAAGTACATTTTCTTCAGGTAATTCCGATACTGCCACCAAGCATTCTTGAAGATAGCAGAGGTATTAGCACAAGTTACCTCATCCTGCGTTTCCAAATCGGTCCTTCTCTATAGAGAAAAATGGGAAAATTTACTGTATTTATAACCATCATGGAGGTAGGATGTATGGGACAAAGCAAAGTAATTGCCATGAATAACATTACTTACACATAACTCCTGGACAAACACCTGCAACTGGCATTTTTCTTCATCTTCAGTATAATATTTCCAAGATGGGAAGATACGCACATACGATCTAACAACATCAAATGCGATAGATGCTAAACTATGACTAGCTGGTTGTGCTTCCTCCATAGGAATAGGCGTACTAACTGGTGGAGTTGGGGTTCACCGTGGTAGTACTGGCCCTTTGGGCACTGGAGCCACCTTACTAACTACTCTTGTTTGGGAGCTCTGTGGTGGAGATGGTGTTGTGTCAACAGGAACTGGGTTACTATCTGGTGGGGTTGGGGTTAGATTGGGTGAAGCTGGTTCTCTGTCCATCGTAGTAGGGGTACAATCTGCGAGAGTTTGGGTTATGTGTGGTAGGGCTGGTTCTCGTGCATGTACAACCGGGGTGCTATCTCCACCAAGAGGTAGCACTGTTTTAGCTGGTTCTCTGTCCATCGCAGTAGGGTTACAATCTGCGAGAGTTTGGGTTATGTGTTGTAGGGCTGGTTCTCGTGCAAGAGGTAGCACTGTTTTATTTGAAGACCGTGTTTTTAGTCCGCTAGATGCTGGCATCACCCGCTCCAATTCAAATGGCTGATAAACAGGAAACATAGTTGAATGTACAAACATTGTATGAGAGACAGATGCAATAGATAGTGTGGAAAAAAGAGGGCATGAAATAGTTGACATGTATATTGTTTAACTAAAATGGATAGCATGACATAATTTCACATATATGATGTCTATCTAAATTGGATAGCATAGCACAACATAATTCAAAGATATGATGAATAACTAAATAGGATTGCATGACATAATTCACCTACATGTTATCTAAGTAATCAGGATCGCATCATTTAATTCACATATGTGATTTCTATGCTAAACAGAGGGCATTAGATATGATGTCTGAACTAAGAACATGGTGTTGAATATTGTGTATATGATGTCTAAACTATGCAATGCAAGACACCATATGCATGATATGAGCAGTATAACCATGCCAAGTTAGAGCATACACCTCGGTGGGGGAATAGGACTGGTCATCTGTCTCTGAGTCCATCTCTGAGGAGCTATCGGGACCCAACAAGAGATCTGCTTCGACAGGTAGCACTGTCTTATCTGAAGGCCTAGTTTTCACTCCAGATTTTTCAATCTCCCACCCAAATGGCTGATTCACAGGAAGAGTAGTTTAATGTACAAACATTGTCGAATGGAAATGTAATGAAGAAAAGGATGGGCAAGATATCATTCAAATATATGATGCCTGGTTAAACAGGATGGCATTGCACATTTCACGTATATTATGGCCGGCTAAAAGACATGAGACTGCATAATTCCCATATATGATATAGAAACTAAACAGGTGGCATTACAGAACATGTCTAAACTAAGCAGATGACATATATGATGTCAAAATTAGGCACTTCAAGGCAACATATGCATGATATGACTAACATCATCATGCCAAGGTAGAGCAAACACCTTGGGGGGTAAATAGGAGTGGTCAGCGGCGTCTGAATCCGCCTCAGAATAGATATCTTCCTTTGGATTACAATCTGGAGAGGGGTGGGGAGGGTTTTCCATTGACCCACCATGGAGCGATGTCTGCATGACATTTGTTGGATTTCGGGTTCCGGGAAACCCTTGAGGTTCGAACACTGGGGTGCGCACGGAGATCTCTCCCCTACCGATCTACGTCCAATCTCCTCGCGTGATCTAAGCTGGAAACAACGAACAACACAAGGTACACAAGGTTTATACTGGTTCGGGCCACCATTGTGGTGTAATACCCTACTCCAGTGTGTGGTGTGGTGGATTGCCTCAGGGGTTGATGATGAGTAGTACAAGGGAAGAACAGCCTCGCGAGAGGTGTTCTTGAGCTGGTGCGATGAACTGCTTGGGTGAGTTCAGTGGCCTCTCTCTCTCTCTGCTAGGGCTCTATCAGATCTCTAGATGTCCCTCCTCTCTCCATCGATGTCTCTCTACTCTATGGTGGCTAGCTCTATTTATAGAGGCCCTGGGCCTCTCCCCAAATAATGAGCGGGAAGGGCGCCAAGAATTGGCCATTTTGAAGGGAAACATCTAGTACAAGTTATCCTGACCAAAGGTGGTCTTCGGCTGCCAAATGCACTGGTGCTGACGCCGTCTTGGGCTCCACGGTGACCTCCGTCCTGCCGCTCTGTTGGTCTTGGTCTCGCACTACACCACAACACTTATTAGGGGCAGTTAACTGCCGGGAGAAAAATCTATCTAAGGGCAAACTATCTGCCGGGACATTAGTTTCTGCCGCTAAAATCACATTAGGGCATATGAACTGCCGGGAGAACTTGAGCAACAACGGCGCTGTAACTGCCGGTACATTTTACGGCACAAAAACTGCCGGGAGAACTAAATTTTGGCCCATAGTCTGCCGGAGACCGCCTTTGCCGTGAGACCCAAAAGTCGGATCTAAGCGCGCTCCAACAAGAAAAAAAGAGCGTGCGACTTTGGCGGAATTTTAGGCCCAAGAAGAAATACACGCGCCAGCCCTCCTGCGGTCCTGCTCCACCAGACCGCATAACCCTAAAAAATTAGACCGCATCTCCGCCCCCAAATCCACGCCCAATCCCCTCCACCAGACCGCCGCCGCCACCAAACCTTCCCACCGCCGCCGCGCACTGTCGCCCCCAAATCTTCCCACCGCCGTCGCGCGCTACCGCCCCAAAGCTTCCCACCGCCGCCGCGCGGCCGCCTTCCACTTAGTCCACCGCCGGCCTAGCCCATCACCGCCGCAACCCCTCTGCCGCCCACAAATCGAGACCCTCCACAAGACTGCAAGGCCTCCGCCCCCAACCATCCCACCACCGACGGCAGCTCTCCAACCGAGCACTTTCGTCGTCGCATTCCATCACGGCAGCCCCTCCACCCCTCCGCCGCCCCCAACAACCAACCCACTGCTGCCGACCACTACTATCCACTACTTTCGTCGCCTCACTCCATAGTGGCACCGCCAAGCACCCGATTGACACGGAGCAGCACCATCGTCGCCGAGCCACCCCACCAGTGGCCACCATCCTCGCCACAAACCTAGTCGTGCACTTACTCCTCGAGCAGGCCTCCCTGAAAGCTTCACCGAGCACCAAGCCGCGGGTCCGCCTCCTCCACACGCGCCTCCGAAGCAGTAGGTCATCGACCCTCTCCTCAACATCCTTTTTGTGGACTTCACTGCCTCATGTACTTCATTTGACAGGTGAGATGTTGCAATTTTTGTGCCCTTTTTTTGTTCTGAATGTGCCCTCCTGTACTTCAGCACTGAACTATTCCGACAGTTAGAACAAATCAACAATTTTTAATTGCTTTGATGTGATAACAACAAAAAAACCATGAACCAGACAGGTTTGAAGGTTGTTTGGTTGTCTAAAAACAATCACTACTATTGTTAGTAGCGCTTTAGATCAAAGGACATGTACTGTTGGTGATTAACAAGTGCATACGAAAAAAATATGGTGAGATTATGTAAGGAGAGCATGCAGAAATTTAGAGTGATGGTAACAACCAGTGGTTGGATCCAAAAATAATAATAGCAGGCTGATGATTGCTTTATTTTAATAAATAGACAGATGATGATTGCTTTACTATTTGTTTCCCACCCAAGATGAACAACATTGGCATACCCTAGGTGAACCAGATATTAGACAGAGATACTATTCATTGCTTCCTCGATATGTGCCCCACAACTAATTTAGAACTCAAGTTTGAACATTTATTTGCACCTGACTTGGAGTTCAAGAGGTAAAAAGGACGATAAAGTAGCAGGTAATTTTAAGCAATGCATAACATGAGCAGAAACAAAAGAGTGCGAACTCTTTTGTGGACCCGTGTACTCCTCAGGTTCATCTGCTGAGTCGATGATGGTGATGCCGTTGTGGTGGGTGCCGGTAGCAGGGAAGGAGATCTGAGGCGGCGAAATATGGTCAGGAGTCGTGATGTCTAGTTTGGTGGATGTTTCTGTCTATGGAGCAGCTCAGTTGAGGTGGACGACGTCGCGGCAGGAGCAGGATAAACCACACAAAGTTCCCTTCGACACCTACCTGTAACTGAAGTAATTCTGTAAGGGCTCATTTGGCTTGCATGACTCTAAAAACGCAGGGATAGGAAAAACACCGGAATAGGATAGGAATGCACATGGTAAACAGAGCATTTGTAAACACAGGATTTCTGTCAACTTGAGTGTTTGGTTTATAGGAATTGGAAGAGCAGAGGAATGCAAAGAAACATGGCAAAAATAAAGTGAAACCATATGAAAGCGTGTACAGTTAGAATGTTATTCCGCCACTAATGCACTTGGTCTTGTTTTCATGCATAGGATTTTGAAAAGTAGGTCCATGGGGATGTTTTGCTTCATTCCTTTCAACAAAATGCATGAACAATTGAATAGTAGAGTGCCATTGGAAAATTCCCTATTGCTATGTTTTTCCGTTGAACCAAAATAGCCCTAATGGATCGACATGAATGTATAGTAATAAGTGATGCAACAAGTGTACAACCTCTTTGCCGTAGCCGTGTCGACCTCGGCATCATTGGGTTTGTCGCTGAAGCAGTTGAGGCAGAGGTGGCTGTCGGAGGTGTGGAGGAAGATCTGAGGAATCTATAGACGGCGTCCAGGGCACTGCTCTGTTGTGATGGATCGTTCTGTCGTTGGAGCAGCCCCGGTGAGCCGTAAGACGTCAAGGCTAAAGCAGCACAAGATAGACATTGTCAATCTCAAGTGGGATTCTAATAGCATCTCCAATAGATGATGTAAAATAGATGTATATTTACATCACCAAAAACCACCTACCTACAACAGATGAGGTAAAAACTGTTGACTCTGAACTTAACTGTCGAAACTGAAATTTACTGTGGAATCTGAATGTTACTGTCAAAACTGAACGCAATGGTAGCAGAGAGGCACTTGACTTGTAGTTTAGGGAGGGCCTGCAGTTCATCTTCAACCTGCACCCCCCTGAGCCGCCAGCCACCACCGGCCGAACCGCCGGCCGCAGCGCTGCCTCGCCGCCCCGAAACAACTCCCCACCGCCCCGGCCAGCCCTATAGCCACCACGCCCCCACCCTGAATCCTAAGATAGATAGTGGGGTACCTCTCCGGCGAGCCCCCATCCCCGTTGCGGGTGGTTCTTCCTTAACTCCGGCGAGCCCCCCCCCCACCCCCTGAAAATCAACTGACCGAAAAGTCGATTCAGTCGACTGAAGTGTAGCTAAATTGGAGCAGAGCAGCAGCTGCTGCGCGAGCGAGCGAGCGAGAGCCGGAGCAGCAGCACCTAGGCGAGAGCCGGAGCAGCAGCAGCGCGAGCGAGAGCCGGAGCAGCAGCAGCAGATCTGGCTGGTATGGATGCCACCGTCGAAGGGGCCTCGCACTGGGGGAGAGCCGCCATGGATATGTCGCCCACGGTGCCGGCTTCAAGGTAGCCGCTCCATGGGGGTGCGGGATGGAGCACACTCGATGCCGGGAGGTCGAGCTAAGGAGAAGGTGCGATGCGATGAGTGTACAACCTCTTTGGTGGCGCCGATTGGCCTCGGCTTCATCCGAGGAGTCAGTGATGATGTTGCGGTTCCGGTGGAGCAGGTTAAGGTGGCGCTGTGGGGATGGAGCAGCCGCGATAGACAAGGCGATCATCGGAGCAGCTCCTTGGAGGTGGAGTATGGGGCGGCTAAACCGGTGGGACGACGAGATGGACGATGGATCCTCATCCAGGGAGGTGGACGAGGGACGTCGAGCTGTTACGGTGGACAACGTCGTCGAGGAAGAGGCTTCGGCTGGGCAGCGGTGAGGTGGCGGACGGAGGAGGGTGGGGTTTCGCGGCTGGAGCGGAGAGGTTATGGCGTCCTGGGATTTTGAATGGCAAAAGGGAGCTAATGGGAGGGGGTGAACCATGACTTAGGGATGCGCTTGTCCAAAATGTAGTGTGTATTACAAAAGTACCCCCCCACCGATTTGAAGTAGCGACCCTTTTGGCTCAGGGTTAGAAGGGGGATTTCGCGTGTAGGGATTTGGCAGCTGGAGGGAGTTTTCGTGCGCGTTGTAATTTTGGGATAGAAAGGCGCGGGTTGTGAAGGCGCCAGTTTTGGGAGCACGATATCTGAATTTTCTGGATATAACCAGGCGCGGGTTGAATTTTAGGGACAAGCCTAACGTGTAATATTGTACTTGTACGTACCAAATCAATTCACACTTCCCTCAACCAAAAAGAAAACGAAAAAAAATAAAAATATTCACACCACACAAAGAGAGAGTCTTGCCCCGTTTTACTATAAAAATGCTATTCAAAGCTACTCCCTCCTTCCATCTATATATGACATGCAACTTACACAAAGGACACCGTTAAATTCGTTTGTGAAAGGTTCTTTCAATGATATAATTTTCACATTGTGCTTGTCATGTACTATTAATCTTGTCAACAGTCAAAGGCGGTCTTAAAAAATGCATTAAGCCCTATATTGATGGAAGGACGGAGTATGAATCCATGTTATGTCCAATTACATTTTTTCGCTTGCTGTATAATGCATGTAACCTACTCATAGCAACATTTTAGTGCATTCCAAATGTCTATACTACCGCTGCAATTCGAACTGAATTTGAATTCGTTTCTATATTTCAATAAGAATCTACAATCATGATTGTTGCCAACTTCAACCATCATTCGTGTATTACCTTAATAGCACACCACATGATTACTATAGAGATATATATGAACTATGTGTACTACATGAACTCGAATTCTATTTTTTGAATACACTCGATGTTGATTCCAAATAATAGTACATTTGATCTACTAACTATATATTCATAATCTAAACCATGTTCCATACGTGTACACCGTGTTTATCACACATAGTATAGTGCCCCGTCCCCTACATTATGACAAGTATTTAGACCTGAGCTGCAAAAGCCACACATTAGCCCAAATTATGATCAATGTTCTATATATTATACGTAGTACTAGCAAGATGCCCATGTGTTCCAAAGAACATCAACATGATCAAGGGGAGGCCTAATTTGCAAATATGGAGAGGGGTGTGGGTATCTTTTTTCAAAATTGCCATAGTTTCCTTCCTATCCATCAGATATAAATCGGACGGCCCATATTGCAGGATGGCAGGCACACCATCGTCAACAACTCCGTTTTTTATAAGAGTAGAGATAAAATATAATATATGCAGTATAACATGTTCATAACCACACCATGTGTATCACCGTTATATATATTCACACATGTGTTGGTTTAAAACACTATGATAAATTCTTCAAATATCCGAATTTGCTTTTTATAATGAAGTATGATCTCTATTCGTCTTTTACACCCACACAATCCTCTTATCTTTGTAGCTAGCTAGCGCTAACTTTCTCTCGTGCATGCACACGCCCGCATCCCTCACACCCTCCCTCAGCATTCTCTAGCTCCATCGCGCAAATTCATCTTTTCACTATAGGTCGTTCACTCACGGTGTGTGTAGGCCCCCCCAGCTCCTTCTTTACGGCACACATTGATCGATATGCCTCTCTAGCCAGGTGTTCCTAGCCCAAAACACAAGCTTCCCCTCTTCGCTTATCACCGTCCATGCCTCACTCCCACCACTCTTTTCATCGATCTCATACTCGCACACTCCTTCCCCCTCGATATAGTATGACTCTTGCACCACCTCCTAGATGGATCCCTCTCTCTCTCTATCCTTCTCCTCGTGCCTCATTTGCTTCTAACACACACATTCATGTATACTGATCGACATCCAAAAATATACCTAGGTCGACTTTAACTATTAACTATTCCCCCCCATCGATCGACGTACCTCACAAGTTATGTCTCTCCTTTCTCTCACAAAGGACGATTGATCTTCCTATGTAGTTATGTCTGCTTACCATAGCCATATCACACCCCCCATCATTCGTGCATTCCTCCTGACCCGTCTCTCACATGCATGTGCATAGACAGTCAGCCATCCCCTCTCTTATTGATATTGCAGGTGTGCCCTCCGGTTGTCTAGCAAGCCTATCCCACCATTTGTTAGAAGCAACTCCACTAACACCCCCTCCAACAATCTAGCTCTGTCTCTCTCCCAACCTTATTCCTCTCCTACACATATGCATAGATGCCGATCGATCTCCCTTAATAGATGAGGTAGATCGATCTCCCTTAATACATGAGGTAGGCCTCTCTCCTCCTCCACACATATACCAGCCATTGTACCTCTATAGTTAAGTAGGCCTCCCTCCCCCCACCACACACCGATAGTCGAGAGCATTGTAGGTAGGTATCCATACCACAGGGACGAACTGCACCTGCCCCCTCTCATGTTCTAGTAGGCCAGCCACTCTATATCTTTGACGTGGGCACACACAAATTCGATGGCACTCTTTATCGATTGCGCGCACACACACACACATCATCCCTCTCTTCGATTCTATGGACACCTCAAGCCGATGATACCTCCAATCTCTTCTCGTGGATCGCCCCCTCTATATATATGATATATCCAGGACTCTATTTCACACACATTGCGTATGTTACAATTTTTGATTGACCCCACCCCTCCCCCCAAAAAAAAACTCTCACGAACCCCCACACTATACTATCTCTCTACGTTTGTATCTCTCTCACACAACCCCACACAGGGGGTGTACGTATACAAGAAGAGAATAGGAGCACTGTGCACGTACTCACACTTCGTGCCCAGCCACACCCGCGCGGGTACACGGTGAAGCTCATTTCTGTATGAAATGGAAACCCACGTGCTAATTTGAACGCGTGTAGCGGTTGTTTACCTATGGATGTCGTGTACCACGTGTGCACGAAACAAAGTTCGACTTGATACGTTGGCGCATTATTTTTAAATAAAGTTATATCGCTCAATGGCACGTACACAGAATATAAAATGATTTTTGTGGAGAAAAAGGTAGTCAGCTCCACTATATACAATGCAGCCTGCCTGCCTCGTTTGTCTCTCTTCATAGTATCCCACACAAGGCTGTGGTGGCCTCTCTCTCTCTCTCACTGTTGGTCACTGATCCGGCCGCATCCCGTCCGCCGGTGGAAAGGGAGGACATGCATCGTTTCTCCGTTCGACAGGACCGAGGCAGCACATCCCGATCTGCGGTACACGCGGTTCTCTCTAACCATGCACCGGTGTGGTAGGACCTACGCCACCTGCTCGCTGTCGCAGTATGGGCAGATTCCGCCCACCGCCGCTCACCTAGTTACATCCCGACGACCTCCAGGTATCCCCTCCGGCCTTGCTCCACTGTCCGTCTTCCCACGTCGCTGCATCCATAGTTCTTTGCCCAAAACGTAGCTCGTCCGGCGTACTTTCCATATTGCAATCTGTCCTCACACCGTTTTAGACAAACACAACCATGTTGTTATCTTCCCTTAGTACAAGGAATATGCTTCTTTTTTGTCGTCGCATGTGTCATCAACTGTTATTGGCCACTAATTGTTTCCTTTCTACCTCTTTTTTGCAAACTGGGCTATCCATTTCACCTCGTTGCTATTGCGACCTTTTGGTGAACTGCACAAATCACTTTTTTCTTAAGAGTGTTTTGTGCAGTTCTACCAAAATGTCACACGGGCAACGTCTCTACATTTTAGTGCGACTTCACAAAGGGAGATTGGTTTTGCTCTATCCTCCTCATCCAACTCCAAGCCTAATCTTGTCCAACTAGTTAGTCTTAAGAGAGACTGCAAAGGTGACCGGCTTCTATTTGTGTGTTTATTGTTTCATCAGCAGTCCTCTATTATCGTAATCACACTTAATATCTTTGGAACAGGGACAACTCTATTTTAGTGGAACTGCACAAAATGATCAGAATGTCGCATGCTCAGACAGCAACTTTTTCCCCAACATGCCTTGTTGATTTAGACAGAGGTGGGGGGACGTTGCTGCCAATGAAAGCATGGATCAATTTTAATTTAACACCTTCTCACAACTTTGTCTTCAGTGGTGATGTAAATATTAGCTCTGATTAGGAAGGAATTTAGTTTTTTATTGTTTCCGAAAGAGCATCGATGGCAAGACACACGAAACAAAGGCTGAAAGCTCACACCATTGTACAATTTCATGTCGCTGGAAAATTATTTGTATAGTACATCAATTATGTAAACAAATGCTGGAAGCATGATAGCATTGCCAGAAGCCTCTTCAGCATTCGGGTCCATGTCCATGCACAAAATTATACTCCTTCGTTCCTAAATATTTGTCTTTTTACAAATTTCAAATGGGCATATTTTAGAGTGTAGATTCACTAATTTTGCTTCATATGTGTACTCCCTCCATTCCTAAATATTTGTCTTTCTAGAGATTTCAACAAGTGACTACATACGGAGCAAAATGAGTGAATCTACACTCTAAAATATGTCTATATACATTTGTATGTAGTAGTCCATTTGAATCTCTAAAAAGACAAATATTTGAGTAGTCACTCGTTGAAATCTCTAGAAATACAAATACTCCGGAGTATATTTAAGAACCGAGGGGTAGTGCACTGCCGCATGGGAAACTTAGACCGGTCGTTGCGCCGCATTAATAGTGAGTAATGAGAAGTCAAATCATAAGCTCCACCTTTCCTACTGTAAGTTTCTCGGAAGAAGCAACCATCAATACTCTCTTCTTTGAATCCGCTCATACTACTCCATCCATCACTATTTATAGAGCGCGCTTCAGAAAAAGAGAAAATCTTTGGGACCAAGGCGACTAGCGATCGTCCTGAAAAATAGCATTGGTAGTTATAGCACGACATCTATTACTAGAGGAAATAATGGTACACACATGTATGCAGTGCTTCCACCCCGGGTACACACATGCATGCATGCACTTGCTCCACTCCGTAGTACTACATCGAGAGAAAATTGCAGTTACCACGCCCTAATTAATTGAGCATTAAGCCAAATGCGTCTAAAGTCTCTCTAGTGGTGGAAATGCATTGAGAGAAATGCATCATAATGAAGCGTGCCCTATAAACTTTAAAGGAGGGAGGAGTAGTATGAAGGTGCAAAACCAAGTATGTGTATGGCCAGTCGGTCAACGCACCTCCTCTTGGCATATCACTAACATGTGGGACCGGAGTGTGAGAAAACCGATCTCAATTGACGGCAAAATGGCCAACCCGCCGTTCCTTGAGAGAGACGAGGAGAGAGAACACACAGACGGGCTCGCACGGAGGCCAAGATATATTCGAGCATGGTTGCTCGATATCATCATTACATGTTGGGCTGCCGTTTTCCGCCCTTCTCCGGAATAAATGTGTACGTTATCAGAGATTAAAAAATAAGAGTACAGAGGCTCCACCATGCGGTTCTAGTAGTAGTACTACTCGTACTACTAAACCTTGCGCTTGGCTCTTCGCCTCTTCGTGAAGCCGAACAATGATGGTACTCCACATGTTCGGTACTAGTATAGTGTATGCCTCTGGCAATCTGACACCGAATGAACTGATGCACGTCCACCGCCTAGGCGAGGGTACGTTGCATTAGTCAAAAGGCGCAAGCAAGCTTCACCTTGTCCTGCAAGCTTCTCCTCGTTCTATGAGTTGACGAGACACACCAACAAGTAGTTCTAGTCCATACTCCCTCCTTTCCGGTTAATATGGCTTAATCTTTTTTGTGGGTAAATGAGAGAGCTTCATTCATATGTAAGCATTCTTAGGCCGATTAGCCAAGACACTGGTCACTAGGAAGCGAGGTACCTCGCAAAAAAAGAAGTAGGAAGTGAGGTGTTTCATCAAGCGAGCTTTGGGTCACATTCAAAGTGCAGCAAGCACGGTTCGCACAAAGATGCGCCGCATTGCTGACCTGTTTACATGCTGAATAACAAAAAAAGAGGAAATATTACCGAGCGCTCCTATTTGTAATAGGATATGAGCCAGAATTAAGCGAGAATTGTGGCGAGTATTGCATGCAATCAACTTCCATTATCACATGCGAGAACCCTCGAAGAGAACCAAATGTGTTTAAGATTGCTTTATCACATTTTAAAAATATAATAAGAGTGCAGATGCTCCTCCATCCGGTTCCTAGTACTAGTATAGTACATACCTCTATAGACTATAGTAGTAGTACTAGTACTAGTAAACTTTGCGATTGGTTGTTCGCCTCTTCGGGAAGTGCAACAATAATAATACTAGTACAGTTTATGCTTCTGGCAATCTGACACCCAATTAACTGTTGCACGTCAACCGCCTGAGCGAAGCGGAGCTTGCATTAGTCAAAAGTTACTCCTTGTCCTGCGAGCCACCACATGCAAGCTTCTCCCGTCCTGCAAGCTTCTCCTCGTTCGGCAAGTTGACGGGACACAACAAAGTAATGCTAGTCCATACTGCCTCCTCTTCGGTTAATATAGCTTGATTTCAAACGAGATAAATACACTGTCTATCACTGTATATTTGTAAAAATACGGTCAGTGGACTTCCTAATACGCTCATTGCGCTCAATATATACATTTTCCGGTGTTTATACGGTCACTACCTCACCCTGGCTGAGTATGTGTGTGCATGCACGTGTAGGATGAGCACTTGAGCGTGACCGTGTGTGTTCCGTCGTGTGCTCAGACATGCATGCATTAGGGCATCACGCGCGTTTTTGCGTCCATGTGTATGTGTGATTGTTGCATACACGTTGGGGGAGTATGTGTAGGGGCCACTAAAGGAGCAGTCAAATCACACAGTAAGTTAGTCGGAAGAAGCAACCATCATTTCACTCTTCAATGACACGTACGCAATATAAAATGGTTGATATGGAGAGAAAAAGAAAACCACTATATATACACTAGCAGGAGCCTAAGCTACAAGCCTACTTGCTTGGGTTGCTCTCTTCACAAGCATAGAACGATAGTGGCCACACCGCTGGTCACATATCCGGCCTGATCCCGCAGCTGGGGAAAGGGAACAATGTTCTGCGTAGACGCGGTCGACATCGGCGAGGGAGAAAATCTACAGTCGGTGCGTCCCAATCAGGGTCACCGCAGTATGGGCCGATGCCGCGTCCCAACCGCCCTTCTAGCTACAGCCTGACGTCCCAGGTAGTCCATCTTCCTTTTGGACCCGGCTTGCTCCACTGCCGCAGCTCCCCACGTAGCTCCATCTCCATGTCAATCTTTCTCTACTTCTACCGGCTTCTACTTGTGAGGAGTTTATGTCTCATGAACTAGTTTTCCTTTGTATTCTAATCACACTGCTTCAATATCTTTGCCGTCAGGGATGCTCAGCTCGATTTTAGTGGAACTGCACAAAAGCACCGTATGATCCGAGGGTGTCAGCTGTCTTTCCTTTGACAGGTTCTACCTGGCCAGGAAATTAAATCTTGTTTAGGGTTTAAGTCGTAGTGACCCCATCAGTAGTTTTTCTTTTGTACACGCTCTCACAACTTTTTTCTTTAGTTGTGAAGTAAATATTGGCTATGATCTGTGAATCATTGAGATGCATCAGCATGCGTGTTAGTTTTCCTTTGTATTTGATGGAATGTTGTAACGGGGCAACCTTTGAGTAGGAATGAAAATGGAGTGGAAAGTTTACGTTTTTCCGGAGAAAAATGGAAACGGAGAGAAACCAACGTTTCGTTTCGTTGGATCGCGCCATCGAGCAAAACCAACGTTTAAATCACGTCTCTCGCGTTCGTGTCTCACCCTCCTCCATGGCTCGACCCCACACGGTCGCTCGGCATGCCACTGACCTCAAACCGAGTATACGATAACTTTCCCGCCTGCTTGTCGATGGATCGCGCCATGGAGTACTAGTACTACTGGAAGAGATTGACGAGTTGGGGGAGGACAGCTAGCTGTAGCACGGACTCCCAATAACTATTTACATGCATGTTGTGGCCGTCTATTGCGACCTTTGAACGCGGAGCAGTCACGTGCACCAGGAAGAGGCGCGTGCGACGCTCTCTTGGCCGGTGCGCCGCTTCAATGATGGCACCATTGAGAGGTCGCGTCCACTCTGGCCGGGCATGAATGCGGCACTGATCGTTTCAGGTGGGAAGCACGCGCGGGTGATGAAGAGGGTTCGGGTTGGTCAGGAGCGGTCGTGGCAGCGGTCCGGACGCCCGTAAACAAGAGATGATGTACGTCAATATTGCTGCATATATAATTAACAACATAAATAATGTGCCAGTTGGACAAATATGATTGGAGATGGAGATGGTAATGGAATTTTACGTAAACACGGATGTGCATTCTATGTCTATGTGTGTGTGCGATGACTCTCGTGACGTGGAAGCAGGGGCGTGTTTTTTATCGGGTTTTCTTTCTTGGTATGTTAAAAAATTGTACGCCAGTTTTCGTTTCTTTTTTCCAAAACGCGTGTATTCTATTTAAAACCATTGCTATGGAGAGATTGTTTTACTCCATTATAGCCTCTTGTTTGATAGAGTTTCTAACGTCTTGCTCTCTCACCCTCTCCATATCAAAACAAGATGACAGTGTCCACACTATCTCTCTCCTCACCGGTGGTCACAGATCCGGCCGAATCCCGTCCGCTGCGGGAGGTGAGGAGGTGCAATGTTAATGTTGTCGCCGTCGGCGATGGAGGAAGCCTATGTGCACCGTCCTCTCGGAGCCGGCGCTGGCGCGGACGAAGGTCCTCCACGTCCTAGTTCACTGCCATCGTGTGGGCAGATCCCGCCCGCCCGCCTAAGCGACATCTCGCCTACCTGAGGTATAACTTCTTGTACTGGTCCAGCTCCCCAGGCCGCTGCATGCGGGTTTTCTTCTATGCAACTACTCACCAGCTCCCCATGTATAGTAGCTAGGGTTCATCGGCTGGTCCAACATCACCTACTATTATAGAGGAAATGGCACTCGAAAAGTTGTCCTGATTTATGCCTCGTTGGAGGTATACATGTTGTTTCAACAAAAAGTACATGGTGGTTGTGCGGTCATTGTCCATATGCTCCTATTGCTGCTGCTAATCTAATACTATCACTGGTTAAATGAAGAAATGTTTTTTCTCGGGTATCCTGGTTTAGTTCCCATCAAGATAATCATGATGCTTCTATTTGTTGGTGTACTTTTTATAATTCTTATTAACAATTGAGATGTCGTTGTTAATCTTGTAAAACAAAGTAACAACACTATATCCCTTTTTTATATTTTTGGAAACAGAGATGCGTATCTCCATACCCGGGCATGTCTTCCTCAATTTTAGTGGAACTGCACAAAATTGGATGGCCATTGTTGTTCCGCCTCACTGTCCTCTGCCACGTGGTTCTTCCATCCTCGAGCTTGACTACTGAGACGAGACAGACCACAGTGAGGATTTGTCGAACTTCATAAGTGCCTCACCCAAACTTGATGCCAAATGGATGATGCATCACCACGATGACTTATCAATGCTCATGGTTGCGCCTCATGGTTGCGTCGGCTGGTGAAGCTGATCGATTTTCAATGAAAAACAAGATGTCTTCCTTCAGTGCTCTTTGCTTGTTACCCACAAAGATGATATCCTTCGTCTGTTCACCTTGGTTGCATTGGAGACGTAGTCGTCTTTCACGTTGGTGCAATTTTATCACACAATTGGCTATGAACCAAATGTTTCCTTGAAGAAGGATTGACGTTGGTACTAAGAGCATAAGTTTTGTATGGATTTCTAAGCCTTCTCACAACTTTGTCTCTAGCTCCCCTGTAATTTTATTTGTCCAGCTATTAACTCTCATTTAAAAATGGGGTGGACTAAAAACCCGGATGGACATAGTAGCCCTCCATTTTTATTTACTCCACATATTATATTTGACTGAAGTCAAACTTTGTAAAGTTTGACCAAGTTTAGGCCGAACACAACAAACAATAAATATTGAGAGAGGGCAAACTGTACATACTCTCAAACCTCTCCGGTAATTGAAATTAAAATTCTTTATTTGTACACAATATCACATGTTTCTGATAATTTGGCGCATGTGTCGTTGTTCACTTAACGGAGGGTAGTGTACCGCACGTGAAGGACAGGAAGTGCGACCAGGACGCGTGGATCTTTAGTTCATCGTAAGTAGTTTTCTTCACTGGTACGTTAAGTAAAGAGTTTCATTTCATACTTACAGAATTTAAAGCGATTGCTATGGAGAGAAAACGAAAACCACTCCACTATATATTAGTAGTATATACACGAGTACTATATAAGTACTCCCTCCGTTCCTAAATGTAAGTCTTTTTGGATGTATATGGGCATATTTTAGAGTGTAGATTCACTCATTTTGCTCTGTATGTAGTCATAGTGGAATCTCTACAAAGACTTATATTTAGGAACGGAGGGAGTACTATATAAGCTGGAGCCTCAGCGCTTGTTTGCTAGTGTTTGCACTCTCCACACTCTCGCCGCACTACATATATATACACACGTTGGAGGCTCAACGTTCCTTTGCTAGGGTTTTCTATATTCACTGTCCCTCACCCTCTTCACCAGATCTAAACAAGACTGCATTGTGGCCTCTGTTTCTCTCACCCCCCTCACAGCTGGCAAAGGAGGTGTCCGGATCCCGTCGCACCGGGAAGGGGAGGAGGTGTAACGTTCACTCTATCGCCTTCAGCGAGGGAGGCAATCCACTGCCAGCTGCGCTTTTCTCTTTCACCCAGCGCCTGTGCGGGAGGGCCATCGACCCCTTCTTCCTCGCTGCCGTACGTAATGTGGGCAGATCCGACCTCCCACCGCACACATTGCCACATCCAGACGACCCTAAGGTATAAGTTTATTTGAAACCGTCATTGGTCTAGCTACATGCTGATCTTTTCCGATTCTGTAGTCGAATCTAGGTCTTGGTTCAAAGAGGAAAGAAGTGCACGGTGGGGTGGAGCATGAATCTAGGACGTGGTTCAATGAGGAAAGGAGGGAGGGAAAGTAGTATAGACTAGCTATCCAGCCGCTTTGTTTGTCGAAAATGGAAAAAGGGGGTAACCCAGTACACACATCTGTAAGGAACCGAACTCTTTGTTGAAAATGGAAAGAAACTGGGGGGGTCGGGTAGTTTGTGCATGACTAGATTTGCTGCCCTCACATCGGAAAAAGTTTCAAAGAGAACAAATATGGGACCAACGTAGATATGCTACTAGGCTACATACTCTGCATCACCCATTTATATGTGTGGATGCACATGGTGCTGGCATGTCCCATGTCCCATCCACATAATCGCGCAGTGTATTTTGAGATGTTGTGCTACTTGTATTGGTACTGTTTTAAATAAATGTTGAATTGAAGCTATTGTATTTTAAGCAATGCCACTTTCAGAATTAACTACTGAACTATTTTAAGAGAATTTCGCTGTTAATATGAATAAATGCAACCATTTTAGAAATGCTACTATCCTATACTTTCTTTTCCATCAAGATAAGGTAGGTGCTTCTTTTTGTGGCCGCATGTTTCATCCTCCTTTATTGGCAGTAATTGTTTCATTTTTGCCTCTGTTAAATCAGGGATATCTATTCAACTTGTTGCTATAGCAAACATAAATGTCACACCGGTGAATTTACTTGATTTCAAAGTAACTGCACAAAACGAGATTGGATTTCCTATTCGTGTTGGCAGATTCATACGTGATCTTGTGTGCTTCATGACAAGTTGGTACTTGCCTTCATCCACATGATCATGCAGTGTGTTTTGAGATGATGTGCTACTTGTATTGGTATTGTTTTAAATAAATGTTGAATTGAAGCTATTGTATTGCTGTCTTTTCCTATTAAGTAGTGAACAAAAATGGGACCAACCCAGACATTATGCTTGTTGCTTTGTTACAACAAACTCTGCATCACCCCCTTTATAAGAAGATGGAAGCACATGTTGTTGTTGCGCCCACTCTCCCCTAGAACTGTTTATGCTTTTGTTAATCTAATGCCGCTGGTAAAATTAAGCAATGCCACTCTCAGAATTAACTACTGAATCTTATTTCAAAACTGCAACACTTGTTAGGAATTGGCAGGATTACCATTTTTGTGGCCGCCTGTTTCATCCTCCTTTATTGGCCAGTAATTGATTCCTTTTTTGCCACTGTTAAAACAGGGATATCTATTCAACTTGTTGCTATTGCAACATTTTGCTTCGCTTAATTTTGCTGGAATTGCACAAAATGAGACCGGATTTCCATATATGTGTTGAGATCTCTGTTAGTTCTTCCTAACGAGTTGTTTCAAATCTTGGTCTTGAAAGGTCAGTACCGACTTTCCTCAGAATTAACTACTGAATCTTAGTTCAAAACTGCAACACTTGTTAAGGATCGGCGGGAGTACCATTTCTAATAGGGATCGGCCGGAGTACATGTTTAAGAAATGTATTGTTCATATAATGTCTCTGTTATTATATATCAGTTACAGTGTTTTACAAATGGTACTATCCTACTTTGTAGTTCTTTCTACATGTTTAACAAAGGTGTTGTTAAGATAATGTCTCTGTTAAAATGAATCAGTCGCATTCTTTTAGGAATGATACTTTTCTGCTTTGTCGTTCCTTATACATGTTGAAACAAGGCATTGTTAAGATAATGTCTCAGTTAATATAAATGAATCACGCGGATTGAGAATTGCTACTCTCATGCTTTGTTTCCCATTAAGATAAGGTAGATCAGTAGATGTTTTTCTTATGGGAGTACAAGTCATCAATCGTTATTTCTCCGTAATTGTTTCCCTTATACCTTTTGTTGCTTACAGGGATATCAAAATTAAAGCTCGGTTTTATTATGAATTTGATTTTAGTTGAACTGCACAAAAGGAGCCAATGTGTCTAAGGCAAACTGCTGCATTAGTTGGTCCAGTTGGTCTTACCACTTTGCAGAAAGAAGCAGTCATTGTTTGCGGTACATTACACAAGGAATGATCGAGAACCTTTACAGAGTATTAGTAGACGCTGGTGACATGACTAGTCTGCAGAGAGCATAGGAAACTCTACAACACGTGGAGTGCACTGGGCAAGAAGTGCCCAAACAAGTACAGGAAGCCAGGACAGGACTCCAAATCTGTTAATGTCATTCTAAGCAACAATGATGGGGCATCTGGGTATGGTAATCTGTTTACCATACTTTCAGTTTGTTAGTCCACCGATTGGTGGGTTGACACTGGGGCCAATATTCATGTGTGTGCTGTTGTGTCTTTGTTTTCTTGCAGCATATAAATATGATATCCACAGGGATGCTTAGCTTGATTTTAGTGGAACTACACAAAATGTCCAGATGGTCTGTGTCCTCCATAATACTTCATCATGCAAAATACATCGAATGGTTCTCTAATCATTCGTCGTCACCTTGAGCCATCGGACTATATGTTTCAATCGTGCTTCCAGCGTCGACCATTAAGAAGGGTAAGAAGAAAGACAAAAGGAGAGATGGATGCTTTACTTGTGGTTCGGATGAACACTGGGCAAACAAGTGCCCAAACAAGTAAAAAGAAGCCAGGACAGGACTCCAAGTCTGTCAATGTCACTCTAAGCAACAATGATGGGGCATCTGGGTATGGTAATCTGTTTACCATACTTTTAGTTTGTTAGTCCAGTGATTGGTGGATTGACACTGGGGCCAATATTCATGTGTGTGCCGATGTGTCTTTGTTTTCTGGCAGCATATAAATATGAAATCCACAGGGATGCTCGGCTTGATTTTAGTGGAACTGCACAAAATGTTCAGATGGTTCGTGTCCTCCATAATACTTCACATCATGCACAATACAGTGAATGGTTCTCTAATCATTCGTCGTCACCTTGAGCCACCGGACTATCAGATGACAAACTGATGACAAACCCCGCCTGTTCCACAATCATAGGCATTACATATTTTGAATGGGAAAAGCTTGTCAAAGTTGACATTAGTTTAATATATTGGAATTGGAAAACCTTGTAAATTTTTGCTCATTGATGTTAGCCAGAAGACATGCATTTGATATTTTTGAGTGGGACGCCCTTTGCTGTGAGCAACGTCGATTGTTTTTTCCTATTCCTGTCTTCAGTTCAGAAGTAAATATTTAATCTGCTGAGATGCATAGTCACATGAATGTTGACTTATGTAAGATATTTTAAGAGTTTGTTCTGAATATTGTCGATGTAATGCCAGGCCTTGTGTTTGATTGCAAAGTTGAGCTTGGAATGTTGTGGCATGCGGCATCACGAGCTTTTCACCGTGCCATCTAAGAATAATGCTTCGTATTGTTTTAAATGTCGATCTAATGCCAGTGATTTGCTTGTTAGGAAGATCATCCTCTTCTTTTGTTTCCGTGCTTAAGAAGTTCATCATCTTATGTTTCATTCATAGCCTATATGACAAGTCGGGTAGGTTAGATGTGAAACCATATGATCTTCCAACCAACTCATCCTCTTAGGCCGTGATTGGATCGTCATTTTCCAACCAAAACTGCTTGTAAAGCTGACGCTTGTAAATAAAAGCAGATGGTCTCGGGCAAAGCGCTTGGTTGGTCGATTTCGACTAGTAAAATATACACCGGTCTCTCAAATTACATGCGTAACCCGCCGGTTTTACTTACAGACCTCGGGCCCTCGGTTTCATTACACCTATATTTTACGCGTTGTTTCCGATGACGAGTAAATTACACTTATATCTTAATAGAGGTGTGAAATAAACCAGAGCTCCCAAGCGCGGCTTTACCGTTTCATGTCATTTCAGTCTCTCGAAGGTGCTCATAGGTGTCCGATGATCCTAGCTTCCTGAATGAGCAGCGGGTGCTGTATCAGACCAACCGTAGTGCCCACGAGGCCCTCTCCATCGTCCTTCGAGTTGTTGTGCTCGTTGTGGCACCGAGCATTGTTAACATGGTCAATGAACATGATGATTCAGGAGATAACTTTATTTTGACTGGATGATAGCAGCGACCAACTAGGGCCATAGCCGTACGTACGCAAGTGCCTCCTTATTATGTACAACTATATTTTTTTGCTTCCTCCTGGTTTCCTGACATCACGGTCCCACACCATTGTCAACCTATGTAGTCAATATAAATGAGAGAATTGCACAAGGTGCGGCCGATAGCTGGGACCAAGCAGCTCGAGCAGTATTTGTGTTTTTGAGGCGTGAGCATTTAGAGTTTTTCTTGGCGATGTTTTCGTTGTTGTTCAGAGGAGAGCAGGGTATTAACTAGGCGGGTTGTGGCCCGTCTAGCCCAGGACAGATATCCAGCCTAGATATTAATTTTTTTCAAGATGAAAATGTCTAGCCCAGCTATACATTTTTTTGAGGAATACCCAGGCAAGGTCAACTTGTTATTCTCCGCCCCGCTGGGCTGCGAATGGGCTTTAAAAAATGTACAAAAACTGGGTTTTAAAAAATGGGCTTTAAAAATGCACTATAAAATAATAAATGGGCTTTAAAAAATTATAAATGGGATGTAATTATAAAAACTGGGCAGTCACTATAAAAAATGCACCAAGCACAAAATTAGTTTATAAAATATTATTTATGGATTTTGAAAATCTTAATTTTTAATTGTTGTGCGCCCAATGTTTCGTTTGATTTTTACGTAAGACAAATTTATATTTAATCTTACTAGAAATTCCGGGATAAAATTATTTCGGATCCCATCAAAATGTGGGAAATTTTATTGAATTTTGTCTTGAACGGTTGGTTGAAATTATTAATCATTGTCCTAGCTAGAAAATGGGTTGTACTTTTAACAAACTATAAATGGGCTATAGTAAATTCCATTAGAATTCAAAAATGGGTTGTACATTCTTACAAATCGCAAATGGGCTATAAGTTCTCTGCCACACACATGTGGGCCTACTAAGTTGATGTGTCCCCTAAAAAGGAAGTTGACGTGTATGCAAGGATTTGTCAACTTATTATAGTCAGCACACGGTTCTAGAATAGTGGCCGTTGGATGTCCATCCAACGGATGCTGTGCTTCTTCTTCAATCTCGGATATTCTAGCTTCACCCGCCCAAAAAAATGATTCCTCCCCCTGACATCTGGGGCGCACCATTTCGGAAGTTGACCTATGGGCCTACTAAGTTGACGCGTACCAAGGGCTTTGTCAACTTATTCAATATGAACAATTCTAGCTGCAGTGACCGTACGATGTCCATCCAACGGCCGTAGTGCTTCTTCAACCTCTGGTTTTCTTGCTCCAGCCGCCCAAAGCAGCGCCGATCGTGCCGCCTGCTCCTAGCCCCCGTGGTCGGTTGTGCTGCCACGGAGGCCTCACTGCCCCTACTACTCCCACCGCTGGCCAGGCCATCCCTCCACTCACCCACACCCCCTGTTATTCTGCGGCGACGGCAGCCTCACACCGCAGGAACCAGTGAACCCTCGTACTCCTCTCTGTGCGGGCTTCCACTATCGCGTCTTCCCCGGCTCTGCGTCGTCCCCTTCCTAGGCCTCCCCGCTCGCCGTCGTCCACCGCCCTGGTGCTCTCGGCGCGGCGTGGTCAATGTGGTTAAGGAACAACTTCCATCGGAAGAGTACTGTACGTGGAGAGGCTGACAACTGAGTCCACGGTAGCCGCAAGGAAGTGCCTCCTTATTACGCGGAAAATAATTATTCCTCCACCTGACAGCAGGGAGCCACCGGACGGGCCACCGTATTTGGCGAAAAAACCGTTTCCCCCCTGACTGCGGGGACCCATTGGCGAAAAAACATCCCCCCCCCCCCCCCCCCCGCTGTCAGCTCGGACCCACCAGAAGTGCCTCCTTATTACGCACAAAAAAATGAATACCCCCCTTCTAGTTGGGACCCACCTTGGTGGGAGGCTTACTTGTGGGCCTATTAAGTTGACGGGGACGGAGTGCTTTGTCAACTTAGTCAATATGAAAGATTCTAGCTCCAGTGACCATACGATGTCCATCCAACGGCCGTAGTGCTTCTTCAACCTCTGGTCTTCTTGCTCCAACCGCCCAAAGTAGCGCCGGTCGTGCCGCATGCTCCTGCCTCCCGTGGCCAGCTGTGCTGCCGCGGAGGCCTCACCGCCCCCTACTATTCCCACCGCTGGCCAGGCCCTGCGGCGACGACATCCTCACACCACAGCCGAACCAGTGAACCCTCATACTCCTCTCCGCACGGGCTTCCACTGCCGCGTCTTTCTCGGCTCCGCGTCGTCCCCTTCCTAGGCCTCGCCGCTCGCTGTCGTCCACCGCCCTGGTGCTCTCGGCATAGCGTGGTCAACGTGATCAAGGAACGACTTCCATCGGAAGAGTACTGTATGTTGAGAGGCTGATAGCTGGGTCCACGGCGGCCGCAACGAAGTGCCTCCTTATTACGCGCAAAATAATTATTCCTCCACCTGACAATAGGGACCCACCTACATCTTCGCATGCAAGGAAGTGCGTCCGGGCAAAAAAAATGATTCGGCCCCCTGACTGTTGGGACCCACCAGCTACATCTTCGCAAACAAGGAAGTGCCTGATAGTCGGGACCCACCTAGTCGAAGCATACATAGTGTTGTCATTCGGGTCGCCAACGTGTACGTACATACTGGTCGACGTAGAGGCGCGCATTTGTCGTAGGAGAGGCGTGCACATAGCATGTACAAGCACGTACATCGGCCAGTGTGCAAGCAAGAAAATACGGCCACATACGTACATACGTGCAGGGTCTCGAACGCCTACTCGCGCATACGTACGGCCAAGGCTCGTGTACATGGTTGGGTCGGAACGGAGATACAACGTCGTCGTCGTGTTCATGGGGAGCCAACTGGCTGGGTCGGAATGGAATGCGTCATCGTGTTCATCGGGAGTGCTTGTGTGGAACAGCCGATGGAAACGAGGCCTGGCATACCGAAGAATGGAGGAAACGGCCTTCTGTTCGACTGGCCACGGTCGAAACGGAATCATGTTCATGGGGAGGGGTCTGGCGTACCGCAAAATGGAGGAAACAGAGCTCCTACGGTCAAAATGGGGGTCCTATTGATCGGGAGGGGTGTGGAGTACCGCAAAACGGAGGAAACGGACTTGTGTTGGAGCGCTACGGTCGAAACGGGGGTCCTGTTCATCGGGAGGGGTGTGGCGTACCGCTAAACGGAACTCCACGGGATACTGTTCATCTCCACCGTTGACCCCCTCTAGCCTCCACGAGCTACTGTTCACCCATGTTGACCTCCTCTAGCCTCCACCTGCGACTGTTCATCCAGCCTCCACCGCGCACTATTCCACGGGCTAGTGTTCAACCAGCCCTCTCCACGGGCTCCTGTTCAACAACCCCTCCACGGGCTACTGTTCATCCAGCCCTCCACCTTCTACTGTTCATCCAGCCCTCCACGGGGTGGTCCTGTTCATCCTGCCCTCCACGGGATCCTGTTCATCCAGCCCTAACCGGCTCGATCGATCGGGGTCCTGTTCATCCAGAGGCTACACCACGGGGTCATGTTCATCCACCCCCACCGGGAACTGTTCATCCAACCCCCCAGCAACGCTCACTGTTCATCCAGAGGCGGCATCGATCGGCTTCAGTTAGCAGCAGTAGCGAAGCAATCTCTCGATCGGGTTCAGTTAACAACCATCGATCGATCGCTCGGGTTCAGTAACGCGTAGCCTGTAGTGCAATCGCTCGGTTTTAGTGAGAGCCCAACGCCTCGCACCCACGCGCGTGCGTGTATGAGATAAACGCGCATCGCTCCGCCCCGACCACCCACCGTAACCGAGAACACCCCGATATTTTCGTCGCCCTCGCTTCTACCATGGTTTTTTCTGTCATGGACGGCCCAAAGAATGTCATGCAGCTATGTCTCCGGCCCGCCCAGGACGAAAAGCCCATTTTCTGTCATGATTTTTTCTCATAGAAGTAGGATCCCACCACACCTATGATGATACCGGGTTTTGTCAAAATTATCGTCATAGAAGTGTCATAAGTATGACAGAAAAAATTTCGTTCAGCCCAAAATGTCACGGATGTGTCTTTTTTTGTCGTGGATCCTCTACTAATGAGGATGCTGGTCCCGGCGCCATACCAGGTGCCGGTAAAGAAGGGCAAGAAAACGAAGACGAAAGAGGAGGGCGCTTTGGATGCAGAGTCTGGAGAAGCTGATGCCCAGTCCTCTCACGAGGGCGACGACAACGAGGAGGAGGAGCAGGAAGAAGAAGATCCTCCCCGCAAGGGAAAGAAGAGGGCGGCCTTTGAAGACCTGGAGGCCGAAGCATCCAAGAGGGACAAGATTACCGTCTCCGATGACTCAAAATGAGACGCCGAGGCCATCCTGAAGTACTGTCGCCGGACCAAACCCCAAGCCAACACGTAAGTAGTCCGGGATTTTTTCACATACATCCAATCTCCAAGGATTGTGATGATAACTCTAAGTTTTATTTTTTTAGTCCGGCCCGCAGTCTCCCCCAGCAATCCTCATCCTCGGGGGATCTGCCAATGGAGATGATGGAGAGCGAATCGCCTCCCCTAGCTTCCCCGCCGCCTAGGGCGGATGACATTGAGGTGTCATCGCATAGGCCCTCCCTGGGCCTCAAAGAGACGCGGGGGCGACTTAACGGCATCGGAGGGCAACACCTCGGCTGCCGAAGGACTGGGGGTACCGCCCCCAAGGAGACCGGCGACTGGGGCCTGGTTAATCCGACCCACAACTGCATAATACTCTGGAGACCCATGCGGCTTCGGAGTCTAGTGAGCGACCCCCTGCAGGGGAAGGGGAGCGGCGTCCTCTATTAATCCAGAGGTGCCGAATACCATGGCAGACTCACTGCAAAGTGCATCCGTCCTGGATGAGCACCGCATCCTGATGGGTACGGTGGCTGAGAAGATTTAGTCCGCCAAGAGCGGGCTGAACGAAGCCTTCTCCAGCCTGCTAGCAGGCTTCGAGGAATGCAATGTAATATTTTTGATCATTTTTACGAGAAATATGCCTGTATATAGACATTAGCCCCGGAGACTCTGTTCGGTTCTTTGAAAGAAAAGTGAGCAGAGGATCAATAGTCAGTTGTCAGGTGGTAACATGCTATTTTATTTGGATTAAAACAGGCCTCCCTGTTAGCGGCGACTATGCAATCAGCGGAAATTTCCAAACTCAAATGGAAACTAGAGAGAGCTGATGAGGACCTAGTTGCTACCTCTTGAGCACTGCGTTGGTTTTCCCCGAAGAGGAAGGGATGATGCAGCAAAGTAGCGTAAGTATTTCCCTCAGTTTTTGAGAATCAAGGTATCAATCCAGTAGGAGGCTACGCGTGAGTCCCTCGTACATGCACAAAACAAATAAATCCTCGCAACCAACGCAAATAGGGGTTGTCAATCCCTATAAGGCCACTTACAAGAGTGAGATCTGATAGATATGATAAGATAATATTTTGGGTTTTTTTATGATAAAAGATGCAAAGTAAAATAAAGGCAAAGTAAATAGCAAAGGAAATAACTAAGTAGTAGGAGATCAATATGATAAAGATAGACCCGGGGGCCATAGGTTTCATTAGTGGCTTCTCTCAAGAGCATAAGTATTCTACGGTGGGTGAACAAAGTACTATTGAGCAATTGACAGAATTGAGCATAGTTATGAGAATATATAGGTATGATCATGTATATAGGCATCACGTCCGAGACAAGTAGACCGACTCCTGCGTGTATCTACTACTATTACTCCACTCATCGACCGCTATCTAGCATGCATCTAGAGTATTAAGTTAAAAACAGAGTAACGCCTTAAGCAAGATGACATGATGTACAGGAATAGACTCATGCAATATGAAGAAAACACACCACAAAAAGAAGATTACATCCAATAGATCTCCACAAGAGAGGGGGAGAACATTGTATTGAGATCCAAAAAGAGAGAAGAAGCCATGTAGCTACTAACTAGGGACCCGTAGGTCTGAGGTAAACTACTCACACTTCATCGGAGGGGCTATGGTGTTGATGTAGAAGCCCTCCGTGATCGATGCCCCCTCCGGCGGAGCTCCGGAACAGGCCCCAAGATGGGATCTCGTGGATACAGAAAGTTACGGCGATGGAATTAGGGTTTTGGCTCTGAGGGAGTCCTGGATTAGGGGGTGTTCGGGTAGCCGGACTATACCTTCAGTCGGACTCCAGGACTATGAAGATACAAGATTGAAGACTTCGTCCCGTGTCCGGATGGGACTTTCCTTGGCGTGGAAGGCAAGCTTGGCAATGCAGATATTCAAGACCTCCTACCATGGAAACGACTCTATGTAACCCTAACCCTATCCGGTGTCTATATAAACCGGAGGGTTGTAGTCCGTCGGGAATCAACTCCATATACAACAATCATACCATAGGCTAGCTTCTAGGGTTTAGCCTCCTTGATCTCATGGTAGATCTACCCTTGTACTACCCATATCATCAATATTAATAAAGCAGGAGTAGGGTATTACCTCCATCGAGAGGGCCCGAACCTGGGTAAAAAACATCGTGTCCCTTGTCTCCTGTTACCATCCGGCCTTGACGCACAGTTCGAGACCCCCTACCCGAGATCCGCCGGTTTTGACACTGACATTGGTGCTTTCATTGAGAGTTCCTCTATGCCTTCACAATCAGGAAGGATACCTCCTCCCGTCTTTAAAGACGGCACCGTTGCTAAGGGAGCCTTGGCTGTCAGCCAAACCCTCCGGCTAGGTGGTTTCCTCATGACCGCCTCTTCGGCTGTTGCGCCGACGGTGACCTCTCGGGTCATCAAAAGCAACCTACATGTCAGCTCGGAGCTTGTCGAGCAGCTAGATCCAATGGATCTCTCTTCCGTAAATGAGCTCTTGGATCGCATCGCTGCCCTGGGGGTCGCTACGGATTACGACCAGGTTGGGCTTAAACCCGATCTAAGAGAAATTAACTCTCCCCAAGTCACCCACCACGTTGCCGTGGTAGAGACGTTGTGCGGTGACCCTTCATCTATTTTAAGGACTAGCTACGTCCGAATTCCCGACCCCTCCAAGCCAGATACCCGCGGAGGGGGAGATATAACTCAAGACCTGAGCTTAGGATCAGGCAATGGGCCAGATTCACTGGACAACATCCAAGAATCCGAACTTAAGAGTTCGGAAACTCTTCGGCCTCCGAATCTTGGATTGGGTGAGGTTTTAGATTCAACGATACCCGCCCACCCAATCATAAGCGATCTCTCCCAAATCAGGCAGAGGCCCGAGGAAACAGTACATCATTACTGGGCCAGATTCCTCCTGGTTATGAACAGGATAAAGGATTGCCGCGAGGAAGACGCAATCTCAATTTTTTGCGGTAATTGCACGGACAAGGGAATCCTTAACGCCGTAAGTCGTCGTGATATCACACGCTTCGCTAACTTGGCGTCCATAGTACAAAAATACTGTGCGATGGAAAGCGCCTGGAAAACTGAAATATATTTTTGGGATAATCCGGCCTTGAATAGTAATCCCGTCCGAACTAAGAGGGTGCATCATCACAGGACACCCGGGATAAACACCAAAAAGCCAGAACCCTCTACAGGGCATGGAACCGTACTGGAAAGATGGCTTGATGGACCCTGTAGAATTCACAGTACAGAGGATGCCACACCAACTCACAACCTTAGAGCATGTTGGATACTCCGGCAGGTGGCCAAAATCGGCGAGGACCTCTTAATTCCGGAGGCCGCAGAAAGCCAGCCCAAGGATACCAGTACCGTTCTCACAGTCTTCGAGACTTTCGCATCAAACAATGGGCGAAAAAGAACCCTCCGCAGCCTCGCCGAAGTCTATCAAGTTGCAACAATAAATCCATGGAGCGACACTACCATTACCTTCAACGCAAGTGATGAACCTAGATTGTGAACAGCCCGAGCACCAGCCGCATTGGTCCTCAGTCCCATAGTGGACGGCTTTCGCCTCACCAAGGTGCTCATGGATGGAGGCAGCGGACTGAACCTCATTTATGAGGAAACCCTTCAAAAATGGAAATAGACTGGAACCGCGTCGAGCGAAGCAGCACAACCTTTCGAGGAATAATCCCCAGTCGGGAAGCGCGCTACACAGGAAAAATCACACTAGATGTGGTGTTCGGCACGCCGGATAATTACAGGTCCGAAGAAGTCACGTTTCAGGTGGCCCCGTTTAAGAGCGGATATCACGCTTTACTAGGGCGGGAACCATTCACAATCTTCCAAGCAATACCCCATTACGGGTACATGAAGCTTAAGATGCCCGGGCTGAATGGAATTATCACTCTAGCTAGTGATCCGGACATAGCACTCCGCGCCGAAAACAAGACGGCCGCATTAGCCCTTGAGGCACTATCCAAAGCCTTAGCGGCCGAGGAACTGACTGCGCTGCGCTCCATGGTTAACAGGGATGATGTGATACTCGACAAGAGATCCAAATCCACATCCTTCAAGCCAGCTGACGAAATAGTCAAATTCCAGGTCCATCCAACGGACCCCAATAAAACAGCTTCCATCGGGGCACGACTGAACCCTGATGTAGACGTCGCACTGCGAGAGTTCCTACGAGAGAACTGGGACATTTTCGCCTTGCACCCTTCAGACATGCCAGGGATCCCACGCAGGCTGGCCGAACACAGCTTAAATATCCTAAAAGGATTCAAACCTGTCAAACAAGCCCTTCGGTGTTTTTCCGAACCCAAGAGACAGGCTATGGGAGAGGAGCTAGCCAAGCTATTGGAGGCCGGATTCATTAGAGACATAAAACATCCGGACTGGCTAGCAAACCTGGTGATGGTACCAAAGAAGGACAAATGCTGGTGCCTGTGTGTCGATTTTAAAGACCTTAACAAGGCTTGCCCAAAGGATCCCTTCCCCCTCCCCAGTATCGATCAAATTATCGATGCCACCGCAGGAAATGATTCGTTGTGTTTCCTCGACGCATACTCCGGTTACCATCAAATCAAGATGGCAGAATTAGACCAAGCCGCAACAGCATTCATGACACCATATGGCCCATTCTGCTTCAACACAATGCCCTTCGGGCTGAAAAACGCCGGCGCAACATATCAGCGCATGATCCAGACATGTCTGGCAAACCAGATCGGCAAAACAGTGGAGGCATATGTGGATGATGTGGTCGTCAAATCAAGACATGTCGAATCTCTAGTAGAAGACTTGAGGCGTACATTCGATAACCTCCGACAATATGACATCAAGCTCAACCCAGAAAAATGCGTCTTCGGCGTTCCAGCCGGAAAGCTCTTGGGCTTCATTGTATCCGGTACAGGAATTGAAGCAAACCCAGCCAAGATCCGAGCTTTGTCACAATTGGATGTCCCAAAGGACCTTAAACAAATACAAAGATTAACCGGGTGTGTGGCGGCTTTAAGTCTCTTCATCTCCCGCTTGGGAGAAAAGGCACTACCCCTTTATCGCCTCCTTCGGCGCACCGAACACTTCGAGTGGACGGATGCCGCCACGGCCAGACTTGATGAAATAAAAGCCACATTGGCAACAAACCCAGTCCTGGCCGCGCCAATCACCAGCGAACCAATGTTATTGTACATTGCAGCAACACACCAAGTTGTCAGCGCAGTGCTTGTTGTCGAGCGGGAAACGGACGGACACAAATTCCCCCTTCAAAGGCCGGTCTACTACGTGTCCACTGTCCTCACTCCATGCAAATCACGGTACCCACATTATCAAAAGATTGCATACGCGGTATTCATGGCATCCCGGAAGCTACGACACTACTTTCAAGAGTGTTCCATAACAGTAGCCTCGGAAGTGCCACTAAACGATATTATCAACAACCGCGATGCGACGGGCCGGATTGCAAAATGGTCCATCGAGCTTCTCCGTTCGATATAACCTATAAGCCACGGCGAGCTATTAAATCGCAAGTTTTGGCCGACTTCGTCGCAGAATGGATGGAGGCCGAGCTCCCTAAAGAGTACGGCACATATTCAAATTGGATTATGCATTTCGACGGCTTCAAAATGTTGGCCGGACTGGGGGCCGGCGTCGTCCTGACGTCCCCCACAGGAGAACCAGTCCAATATGTGCTCCAAGTCATGTACACAGATTCCAACAATGCAGCCGAATATGAGGCCCTCCTACATGGTCTCCAGATAGCAGTATCCATGGGTATCCAGCGCCTAGAGGTACGCGGGGATTCAAACCTCGTGATATCCCAAATAAATGGAGACTTCGACGCCAAGGACCCAAAAATGGCAGCTTACCACAACGTCGTCCTAAAAATGTCAGCTCGGTTCGAAGGGCTGGAGTTTCACCATATAGCCCGAGAAAACAATCAAGCAGCGGACGTCCTGGCACGCATCGGAGCGAAAGACGATGCAGTTCCTCCCAACATCTTTTTGGAAAGATTGTTCAAGACATCCGTAGCATGGGAGGGGGAACCTGCAAATAACAGCCCGGACCCAGCCGCACCACTCGACGCCGAACAATGTGACACAATTGGAGGCTCTGCCAATGAAATTACACCTTCAGCCCACGTAATAATGGCGGTTATCGCCCCGTGGACAGAACCATTCCTAGCCTACCTTACTAGGCAGGAACTCCCGGAGGACCAAAACAAGGCCCGCTGCATAGTGCGGCGATCTAAAGCCTATAGAGTCCATGAGGGAGAGCTTTATAAGAAAAGCACTACCAGAGTCCTTCAAAGGTGCGTCTCCGAAGAGGAAGGGCGGAACCTTTTGGCTGAAATTCATGCCGGACTCGGTGGTCACCACGCCGCTGCTCTGTCCCTTGTTAGCAAGGCTTTCCGTACAGGCTTTTATTGGCCGACGGCCCAGGCAGACGCTCAGGACCTAGTCCAACAATGCGCTGGTTGCCAACTTTTGGCCAACCAAAGCCATATGCCACCCACCGCACTCCAAAATATACCCATCACCTGGCCTTTTGCGGTCTGGGGGCTTGACATGGTCGGACCCCTTAAAGGTCGGACCGATAGGAAAAAATACTTACTGGTCATGGTGGATAAGTTCACCAAATGGATAGAAGCCAAGCCTGTTAAAACGGCCAAATCCGGACCTGTGATAGACTTCATATCCGAGGTTGTACACCGTTATGGCGTCCCCCACAGCATCATAACCGATAACGGTACAAACTTTACCGCCGACGAGGTAAAACTCTGGTGCAAAAACATGGGCATCAAGCTCGATTATGCTTCCGTCTATCACCCACAAACCAACGGCCAGGTCGAACGCGCAAATGGTCTTATCATGAGCGGCATTAAACCCAGACTGGTGCGGTTCCTCAAGGAATCTAACACGCACTGGGTAGAGGAGCTCGACTCCGTGCTATGGGGGCTGCGGACCACGCCAAATCGCACCACCGGATACACACCATTTTTTATGGTGTACGGCGCAGAGGCAGTTCTTCCCTGCGACATAATTCATGACTCACCTAGAGTGCGCATGTACGAAGAAAGAGAAGCCGAGCTTGATCGGCAGGACAACTTGGACGCCTTGGAGGAGGAGTGTGACGTGGCAAAAGCCCATTCCGCATTTTATCAACAGGAGGCCCGAAGATATCAAAGCAGAGAAGTACGGGCCAAAAATTACAATGTTGGCGAACTAGTTCTACGCCTGCCGGATAAGAAAAAGGACAAACTCAAGCCCAAGTGGGAAGGTCCATTCATAATCGACCAAGTCCTGACTGGTGGGGCGTACCGCCTGCGAGATGCGTCGGATAACCGACTCGAGTCGAACCCATGGAACGCCACCCGTCTCCAAAGATTCTATGCCTAGCACCGGACTCTGTGTTCGTCTCCTTCCTCTGTCCATTTTTTTGCATTTTATTTTGTCTTACATTTCTCTCCTTCCCCTCTTTTCTTTTATAGTCCTTAAAGGCTCATCTAGTGACGCGCTACTCGCGCTCATTAAACCTGGGGGCTTCTTTAACAGAAGCTTATTTATACGGGCTTCACGCCCAACACATGCGTCAAACTTCCGCATGTACCATTTTCTTCACCATTATATGCATCGATATGACTTAAGTTTTGGCCAAGCTGGGTTGCCTGGCTCCTGTGCTTACCCCTACGTTCCCGATTGTTCGGCTAGGCGGTAAAGGGAGCACCTCTGCGATTGTTACTGCCGGGTCAGCCGGATGTGTACCTCAGACTGGGTGAAGCCGAAAGCTAGCGTTCTTAAGAGAATATTCGGTCGATGAAATAAAAGATGATCTTTTTACTCATTTTATGCGCCCCGAGATGCTTTTTCTGCGTCTTTTCACGCAGTCCGGACATGCACTTTAGGGCATGCCTCCCAGCAAAAGGAACCCTTAACGGAACTATTCTCTCTGGAAGATGTTTCTTACTAACCATGTAATGTAACATAACTAGTTGGGCACTTGTCTGATAAAGCACTAATGACCCCTACGCCTGGTCTCCACGCATACCCCGGTTCTTATATAACCGCTATGGTATTCGGACACACTCCGGACCGCCAGGTCCCGAGGTTGAAGCGAAAAGGTCGGCAACGACAAACGATCTACAATCCGGCTAGAAGGCATTACACATGTCAATTCAAAATTACATAGTCATTCTGACAGATTGTATTCCTCTTCTATACCATCTAACAGGTTGTCTAATTTACAGTCCTGCTGGGAATACTTCGCGGCTAACTCTACTTGGCCGTATACTAAGCTTACAGGGATCTCCTTCCCGTCAGGCCCCACTGGTCTGACCTCAGCCATGTGGTTTGGGTCAGACTTCGTAAAATGGGTCTTCACCATGGCCCTGGCCTCCCTAGCGCCTTGTCGGCAGGCCGATATCTTCCACAACCGGAAGCGCCGCCGAGCTCCCTTCAGCTTCTCCGCAAGCTCTCCAAGGCCCTCGGGCATGGAGTGGGCAGGCCATAAGGCTTGGGCAACGCCTCGCATCGCCTGCCGAATTCGCTCGTGCAGTTGCATGAGTTCGGGAAGAAGGTCACCCGTAGAACCGGGCATCTCCTCTGTAGGATGACCTGTGAGCATACCTACAGACATTACTCTGTTAGTTGACTTCCTCGCCGAACTCTTTTTTCAAAGTTCGTTCAAGCACTTACTAAATATGCTGCGTCGAAGCCGTTGATTCTCCTTCGTGGAGTCTGACAACTGGCCACGAACATCTTTAAGTTCGACGTCCAGCCTGGTGTTGGCATCCTGAAGATCATTCTTCTCTTGCCTCACCTTTGTCAACGTACTCTCACCGGACTTTAGCCGGCGTAAGAGTTGTTGCTTTTGCGGATCGAGTCCGGCGCCATCTGCAATATGATTTGTCAGATTTGCACCCACACCGCACAATAGTAATCTTTCGAAGTGTATCTTACCTGAGGGGGTCTCTTTGGGCTCCCCTGCTGTGGCTAGTGCGGCCTCTAGTTGGGCCTTGCACTTTTCCAGCTCCTGGGACAGTACGGTATTCTTCTCTGTAAGAAGCTGCATATTAAATGATCCTTAAATCAGTTGCTCTAACTGCTTGAAGTCTCGGGGGCTACTGGCATATATATATATATATATATATATAACCAAAATTTTCTTACCCGTATGTCTTTTACATACTGCTCCGTGGCTCTAGCTAAACCATTTTGAGCAGCACGGAGGTACGCATCTCCCAAATTAAAGGCATCTAAAGCCTCTTGGGAGAAACAAGCGTTGCGTAGAACTATCCGGCGACGCCTGTGGTTCATGGCACTCTCCACTTCAGAATTTGTGGCAGACAGCCTGTCCGCATCCTCTGTCGGAGGAGCATCCGGTGCGCACCTTGTGCTCGCCTCCGCTTCCTGGCCAGATGTTGGAGCCTGGCTGGTGGAGGCGCGATTGGCAACCTCTCCGGATGTAGTCCGGCGAGGTCTCTTCGTTCTGAAGATAGCACGAACGTTAATATGCCCTGACAGAATAACACCAGGGAAACAGAGGGTGCGCTATACCTTTGCGCCGGCATCTCAGTCCGGACTTCATTCCTTTTTGCCCCACGGGGCCCTGTGGCCCCTCGTTGGCTAGCCGCAGCAGGTTCGGCCTCCTGCCTCGGAAATCTCCCCTGCAAAACATGGCTGTCGTCAGAAACACCGGGCTACGTGAGGGTGGAATCTCTTTCAAGGGAATAAGACCCCGGTTTCTGTCACCTGGTAGGCCGGGATTAACCCTCGGTAATCCGCCGTAATGGCTACCAAGGTATTGTCCTTGCTTAGCTGATGGAACACCCCTTCGATAAGCTCCACCGATATGTCCGGATCCTCTTCGGAGTCCGGATTGAGGGACCGTTCTGGGTCCTCGGGCGGTGGAGGGTGGCTGCTTATATCCTTTACCTCCTGTCGCAGTTCCTGCATTGAAGTCGTTAGACTACCTATCTAACCATGGGAGTATAAAACAAACGGGCAAGCGAAATTGTTCACTTACCCAACTTGAAGGATCGTACATACTGAATCCGGCCCGCGGGTTGACACAGAGGAATTCCTCCTTTTCTCCCTTGTACAAAGAGGATAAGATCTTTACTAAGGCGGCGGCTGAGGCCGGCCCCTTACGACCGTAACGTGTGGCGTCATCCTCCCTGTTGAAATCCCACATGGTGTGGCCTCTATATTGAAGCGGCTGCACCCCCCGCATAATGCATGCGGCCATGACTCCAATCATGGTTAGTCCGGAATGAGCCAACAGTCTTATCCGGCCCATCAGGTAAAGGACGTCTTTGTCGCTTTCTCTCTGAGAGCTCCACGGACGCCAGCTCAAGCGTTTCTTCAATGGAGCACTGTTGAACTCAGGGAGACCGACCCGGATAGGGTGCGGTAGCGGGACATCATCTATATAAAACCATTCCGAAGGCCAGTCCTCGGACGCCTTCTTTGGGGTTCTGGATAGGTATCCGGTCCCGGCGATGCGCCATACTTCGGCTCCGCCCACTTGGTATATAGACCCCTCTTTAGAACGGGGCACCAGGCAGAATAACCTCTTCCACAGAGCGAAATGAGCCTCAATGCCTAAAAATAGCTCGCAAAGGGCGACGAAACCCGCAATATGCAATACGGAGGCGGGCGTGAGATTGTGCAGCTGGAGGCCGTAGAACTCCAGAAGCCCGCGGAGAAATGGGTGAATTCGAAATCCCAGTCCCCTTATTAGATAGGGGATGAGGCACACCCGCTCTCCTTTAGAAGGATTGGGGGTGCTCTCCGCTTGTTTTCCACCATTGTAGGTGGCGAGACCGGCTCGGACTGGGACCATGTATGCCTGAGGGAGAAATCCCTTGGCCTGAAACAACGCTAACTCGCTATGCGGGATGGTGCAACTCTCCCAGTCCCCGGGTTTGGGACCGGAGGGGGAGGGGAGGAGCTGCGACGGCTGGTCATGTTGGAATGGACCTTTGCTGGAAGCGCTCTGATGATAACTCGCGGAAAGGAGAAGATGTGGTTTGGACCTAAATCCCCATCTCGTTAAATAGGCGGCTCGTTTATACGGCTAGGGGTGAGGATGTAAAAACGACCCAGCTTTTCGCATTCGTTTGACACGTGGAAGACGGCCATTATTGGGCGTGGAAGCCGAGGAGCACTACATTACAAAAATCGGACATTATTCCTACAGGTACACAAGATTTGGAGAAGAACCCGCCTTGAAATGCCGAACAATCTGCGTGTCGGACTCTTCATCATTGAAGCCTGGTTCGGGGGCTACTGAGGGAGTCCTAGATTAGGGGGTGTTCGGGTAGCCGGACTATACCTTCAGCCGAACTCTAGGACTATGAAGATACAAGATTGAAGACTTCGTCCCGTGTCCGGATGGGACTTTCCTTGGCGTGGAAGGCAAGCTTGGCGATGCGGATATTCAAGATCTCCTACCATTGTAACAGACTCTATGTAACCCTAACCCTATCCGGTGTCTATATAAACCGGAGGTTGTAGTCCGTAGGGAATCAACTCCATATACAACAATCATACCATTGGCTAGCTTCTAGGGTTTAGCCTCCTTGATCTCGTGGTAGATCTACTCTTGTACTACCCATATCATCAATATTAATCAAGCAGGAGTAGGGTATTACCTCCATCGAGAGGGCCCGAACCTGGTTAAAAAACATCGTGTCCCTCGTCTCCTGTTACCATCCGGCCTTGATGCACAGTTCGGGACCCCCTACCCGAGATCCGCCGGTTTTGACACCGACAGGCTCCGTCTCTAATCGTTTGGGGTACGTGGATATATATAGGAGGAAGGAGTACGTCGGTGGAGCAACAGGGGACCCACGAGGGGGGAGGGCGCGCCCCCCTAGCTCATGGCCTCCTGTTTCTTTTCTTGACGTAGGGTCCAAGTCTCCCGGGACTTGTTCGTTGAGAAAATCACGTTCCCGAAGGTTTCATTCCGCTTGGACTCTATTTGATATTCCTTTTCTTCGAAACCCTAAAACGGGCAAAAAACAGCAATTCTGTGTTGGGCCTCCGGTTAATAGGTTAGTCCCAAAAATAATATAAAAGTGGATAATAAAGCCCATATTGTCCAAAACAGTAGATAATATATCATGGAGCAATCAAAAATTATAGATACGTTGGAGACGTATCAAGCATCCCCAAGCTTAATTCCTGCTCGTCCTCGAGTAGGTAAATGATAAAAACAGAATTTTTGATGCGGAGTGCTACTTGGCTTAATTTTAATGTAATTCTTCTTAATTGTGGTATGAATATTCAGATTCGAACGATTCAAGATAAAAGTTCATATTGACATAAAAATAATAATACTTCAAGCATACTAACTAAGCAATTATGTCTTCTCAAAATAACATGGCCCAAGAAAGTTCATCCCTACAAAATCATATAGTTTAGTCATGTTTCATTTTCGTCACGAAAGAATGCTCTCATCATGCACAACCCCGATGACAAGCCAGGCAATTGTTTCATACTTTAGTAATCTCAAACCTATAAACTTTCACTCAATATATGAGCGCAAGCCATGGACATAGCACTATGGGTGGAATAGAATATAATGAGGGGGGTTATGTGGAGAAGACAAAAAAGGAGAAAGTCTCACATCAACAAGGCTAATCAATGGGCTATGGAGATACCCACCGATTTATGTTAATGCAAGGAGTAGGGATTGCCATGCAACGGATGCACTAGAGCTATGAATGTATTAAAGCTCAACAAAAGAAACTAGTGGGTGTGCATCCAACTTGCTTGCTCATAAAGACCTAGGGCACTTGAGGAAGCCCATTGTTGGAATATACAAGCCAAGTTCTATAATGAAAAATTCCCACTAGTATATGAAAGTAACAAAACAAGAGACACTCTATCATGAAGATTACGGTGCTACTTTGAAGCACAAGTGTGGCAAAGGATAGTAACATTGTCCCTTCTCTCTTTTTCTCTCATTTTTTTGGGGCCTTCTCTTTTTTATGGCCTTTCTCTTTTTTATGGCCTTTCTCTTTTTTTGGGCCTTCTCTTTTTTTATATATTCCTCACTTGGGACAATGCTCTAGAAAATGATGATCATCACACTTCTATTTATTTACAACTCAATCATTACAACTCGATACTAGAACAAAGTATGACTCTATATGAATGCCTCCGGCGGTGTACCGGGATATGCAATGGACCAAGAGTGACATGTATGAAAGAATTATGAACGATGGCTTTGCCACAAATACTATGTCAACTACATGATCATGCTAAGAAATATGACAATGATGAATGTGTCATGATGAACGGAATGATGGAAAGTTGCATGGCAATATATCTCGGAATGGATATGGAAATGCCATAATAGGTAGGTATGGTGGTTATTTTGAGGAATATATAAGGAGGTTTATGTGTGAAAGAGCTTATTATATCACGGGGTTTGGCTGCACCGGCGAAGTTTGCGCCAACTCTCAATGTGCGAAAGGGCAATGCACGGTACCGAAGAGGCTAGCATGGATGGAAGGGTGAGAGTGCGTATAATCCATCGACTCAACATTAGTCATAAAGAACTCACATACTTATTGCAAACATCTACAAGTCATCAAAAACCTCGGTACTACGCGCATGCTCCTAGGGGGATAGATTGGCAGGAAAAGACCATCGGTCGTCCCCGACCGCCACTCATACGGAAGACAATCAAATAACACCTCATGTTTCAAATTTGTTGCATAACCTTTACCATACGTGCATGCTATGGGACTTGCAAACTTCAACACAAGCATTTCTCAATTTCACAACTACTCAACTAGCACGACCTTCATATTATTACCTCCTTATCTCAAAACAATCATCAAGCATCAAACTTCTCTTAGTATTGAAATCACTCATAAGAAAATTTTACTAATCTTGAATACCTACCATATTAGGATTTTAAGAAAATTACCATGCTATTAAGACTCTCAAAATAATCTAAGTGAATCATGAGAGATCAATAGTTTCTATAAAACAAATCCACCACTGTGCTCTAAAAGATATAAGTGAAGTAGTAGAGCAAAACTATATAACTCAAAAGATATAAGCGAAGCACATAGAGTATTCTAACAAATTCCAAATCATGTATGGCTCTCTCAAAAGGTGTGTGCCGAAAGGATGATTATGGTAAACTAAAAAGCAAAGACTCAAATAATACAAGACGCTCCAAGCAAAACACATATCATGTGGCGAATAAAAATATAGCTCCAAGTAAAATTACCGATAGAAGTAGACGAAAGAGGGGATGCCTTCCGGGGCATCCCCAAGCTTTGGCTTTTAGGTGTCCTTAGATTATCTTGGGGGTGCCATGGGCATCCCCAAGCTTAGGCTCTTGCCACTCCTTGTTCCATAATCCATCAAATCTTTACCCAAAACTTGAAAACTTCAAAAGACAAAACTTAAAGTAGAAAATCTCGTGAGCTCCGTTAGCGAAAGAAAATAAAAGACCACTTCAAGGTACTGTAATGAACTCATTCTTTATTTATGTTGGTGTTATACCTACTGTATTCCAACTTCTCTATGGTTTATAAACTATTTTACTAGCCATAGATTCATCAAAATAAGCAAACAACACACGAAAAACAGAATCTGTCAAAAACAGAACAGTCTGTAGTAATCTGTAGCTAGCGCACGATCTGGAGAACCAAAAATTCTAAAATAAATTGCTGGACGTGAGGAATTTATCTATTAATCATCTGAAAAAAGAATTAACTAAATATCACTTTCCAAATAAAAATGACAGCAGTTCTCGCGAGCGCTAAAGTTTCTGTTTTTACAGCAAGTTCAACAAGACTTTCCCCAAGTCTTCCCAACGGTTGTACTTGGCACAAACACTAACTAAACACAAAAAAACACAATCAAAACAGAGGCTAGATAAATTATTTATTACTAAATAGGAGAAAATAGAAAGGAATAAAAATAAAATTGGGTTTCCTCCCAACAAGCGCTATCGTTTAACGCCCCTAGCTAGACATAACAATTAAGCATAGATCTAGGTATTGCCATCTTTGGTAGGCAATTCTTCAATGAGGCATCTAACATACTTAGGAATTTCTTTATTTTTATTAAATATCAAACTTTTAGGCACAATATCAAAAAATTCATTTGTAACAAATGGTTCCTTAATGATAGCAAAAAGATTGGGAAGAATACTTATAGATTTGAGATCTGCATTTTCCTTACTAGATGATTCACCCTTATTTTTAGGAACGTACATAAGCTTGGCAACTTTTGTCGGAGAAATGGGCCACGGGTAGGCCAACCCGAGGCCCAGAACCTTTTAAGACATCGGGGCAAGCTGCGGCCCTCAAGACCCCAGGACGAAGAGCCGCCTTCTGAGAAGTCGGCGGCAAGACGGTGGACTGCCCACACGCGGCCGAATCCCAGGTATGACCTCAGGATAAGCCGACTCCTGACTAGCGACTTCCAGAGAAGCCGGCTTTGGGGAGTCGGCCCGCGACTCCAACAAACCCCATGACCTCATCAAGAGGGACGGGGCTGAGGAGTGGCTACAGTGAAGCCCACTCCCGCCCCTTACCGAGGGCGGGCATGGCCACAGCATGCCGTACCCCGGAAGATCTCCGTGCGGCATGGCGCTGTTGCCATGTCAGCCCTGACATCAGCACCGCAGGACCGAATCTTACACCCATGAAGGCTTGTCTGTACGTCCTTGGGGCATCGGGTCCCACCAGCCAACAGGACCCCATAAGACGGCAAGTGTACCACCAGTCGGACTCGTTGGGAGCCGGCCCCCGAGAGTCGGCCAAGCCCTCCCCCGGGGCCCACGCGCCATTAATCTGATGCGATGGAGAGTGGCAATAGTGATCGCCCGCCAAGCGGCGGGGCTGTTGCCATGACCCCATGATCAAGCCCGCGTCATCAGAAGCACGACTATAGTAATCAGCAGCCGGCAAGACCCGCCCGGGACGGACGCGGCCTGTTGGCTCCGTACCAGACCAGTCGGCGGGACCCAGTAGTTGGCGGAGAAGACGGAGGCCAGAGGCACTGACGGCTCGGCCCGCGCCCAGCCGGATTACCATTGTACCCCTAGGGGGTAGGCCTATATAAACCCTCCAGGGCACCCATGCAAAGGGTTGGAATCCATTAGCCCTAGACCAGATCATATAGGAGGGAGAGAGCTAGCCTTGCCCTCTCCTACCTCCAGGAAACAGCTCAAGGAGCAATTGTGTAAACACCTTGCCATAGTGATCATGCGGAGACCCCTCAGAGCAGCAGTAGGGGTATTATCTCCTCGGAAAGCCCTAAAGCTGGGTAAGATTCACCGGCATGCATGTCTTCGCCTTATCCCGTTTCCAGCCACCGGCGACGTTCTACTCGCCCCCACCATGATAAGCCATCCTTTGGCATATGTCGCACCCAACCCCCGACATTTGGCGCCCACCATGGGGCATGGTGCACCACCGTCCGGAGACCTGTTCTGGACGGGAACCCTTTTCCTCCCTGGCGAGCGCAGCCAGCCAGGCACGCCAGACGGAGTTTGCGCTGATGCGCTGCACGGCGTTGAGATCGCTTGCGCAACCAGCTGCCTCGCCGAACTTGTCGGTGAGGTTCGCCTCTCCAATGAACCTGCATCCAACACAGGCACGGACGGCCCCGAGAGCCACCTCGCGGGCCTCCTCGACCAAGTCCACGTCTCCGGCGAGCCCGCCGTGGACTTGGAGTCTGTAGGCTCCACCGACCCGATGCTGGTCGACTCCGACACCGCGTCGCTCGACGCGTTCCCCACTAATGTGGTGGTCTACGACGAACCTCTCCCTCGTGCGGAGAGCGATGGAAGCACCGTCACCGAGGTGCTTGTCATTAGCCATGACGAGCCTCTCGGCGGAGGAGCGCATGACCCACTTGGCGCAGCGCTGCAAGACCTGACTGCGCCCATTCCAGAAGACGCTGACGTGGAGACGTTGGAGGCGCGCCGCCTTCAGCTCGTCGAAGGCGTGAAGAAGCTGGCTAGCATGAGACGCTTGTCAGAAGCCTACCAGCGTGAGATAGATCATGCTGTTGGCGGCTCGCTGGCCCCGGCGGGGCCCAGCCGCCTAGGCGCGGTCCAGCAGCGCGGCGTAGCCATCGCCGACCTGTTCGGGGCAAGCCGCCCCGTATACGCTACACCAGCGGAGAACATCCGAGCCGCCCAGGCAGCCGCGGACGAGCTGGACAATTTCAAGGGCGAAGAACGCCGCGTGATGATGGAGCGAGTCCAGCGGCTCCTCGACGCGGCTGCCGCGCAGAACGAGGTCGGCTCCCGCACAGAGGCGCCTCAGCGGCAAAACGACGACCTTCGCCGAGATCAAGGCGCGACGTCTCAGACGATGACCGGCGGTGCCCGAGGAAGAAGAGACAAGGATCCGGCTGTCAGCCACAGTCGGACTCACATTACCATAGAGCGCGACCGAGACGGCCGCCCGAGAGTAGTGGAACGACGGGACGACTATTCGCCTCCTCCTCCTCGCGGGGAGAGGCGATTCTGCCCGCCACCTGTTGACCATCCAACTCTCGGCGACCGCCTTGGCCGCCGAGAGGGAGCCGGAGAAAATGACGCCCGCCACCGGATCGACCGACTTCACCGATCCCTTGCGCTGGAAGAAGAAGACGAGTTGGGTCCGCCTTGTTTCGGACCCCACATTCGAGACGAGCCCTTTCCCAGAGGGTTCACGCTCCCAAGAGACACGCCCAAATATACCGGCTCCGTGAAGCCGGAAGACTGGCTAGTCGACTACTCCACGATTGTCAGCATAGCAAACGGCAACAAGCGTGTCGCCATAAAGTACGTTCCGCTCATGCTCCAGGGCACGGCCCGGACATGGCTGAACAGCCTGAAGCCCCGCAGCATTAACAGCTGGGTCGACTTCACCAAAGTGTTCGTCCGCAACTTCACCAGCACGTACAAGCGTCCTCCCAAGCCTCGTCAGCTCTCCTTGTGCACACAAGGCCCCGACGAGCCAACTCGCGATTACCTCACACGTTGGGCCGAGCTTCGAAACTCCTGCGAGGGCGTGCACAAGGTGCAGGCCATCGAGTACTTCACGGCCGGGTGTAGAGAAGGCACCCTCCTCAAGCACAAGCTCCTCTGTGACGAGCCAGAAACCCTCGACGAGCTGCTGATCATAGCGAACAAGTACGCCACGGTCGACTCCTCCATGAAGGCGGAGATTCAAGTCAACGCAACTGGCAAAGTGACCCCTCAAGCTCGAAGAACTCCGGCGGGAGACGCCAATCGGCGACAACAGTAGGGCGACCACAAGCGCAAGGCCCCGCTGTCGGCTTCCAGCAGCCGGCAGGTTGCGACCGTCGAAGCCCAGCAGCCGGACGGGCAGCCTCCGCCCAAGCGACAGAAAGGCGGCAAGCCCAATTGGTTGTCGGCCTTCTCCTACGAGCAGACTCTGGATGGACCTTGCAAGTTCCATAGCGGCGCGAAGCTGTCGAATCACACCACCCGGAAGTGCCACTGGCTCACCAAGATCGCCAAGGGAGACGGCCTCCTGCCTCCCCCGCCTGCTGGGCAGCCGCCTCCGCCCCCGCCCCAGCAGCCGGCTGTCAGGCCAGTCGGCGCAGTACAAGACGAATACCCTGAAGAACACGGAGCCTACGTGGTATTTACCAGTATGGCTGATGATCGACGCAGCAGGCGGCTGCAGCGACAAGAGGTGAATGCAGTAGCATCAGAGACGCCAGAGTTCATGCACTGGTCCGAGAATCCTATCAGTTGGAGCAGAGCTGACCACCCAGAGGTGATGCCGAGTCCGGGCTCCTATGCCTTGGTCTTGGACGCCACCTTTGCTACAGATAGGCGAGTCGCGCATTTCTCGCGAGTTCTGATAGACGGAGGCAGCAGCATCAATATCCTGTACAAGGACACCATGGAGAAGTTAGGAATCAAGCAAAGACAGCTTTAGAACAGCCGGACTGTGTTCCACGGCATTGTTCCTGGGCTTTCCTGCTCACCAATCGGCAAGATCCTGATGGACGTCCTCTTTGGAGACAAAGATCACTTCCACCGAGAGTCGGTTTGGTTTGAGGTGGTGGATCTTGAGAGCCCATACCATGCGCTACTCGGCCGACCTGCCTTGGCCAAGTTCATGGAGGTCCCCCACTATGCCTACCTCAAAATGAAGATGCCCAGTTCCAGGGGAATTCTGACTATAGCCCGCGACTACCGGAAGTCATCTGCCTGTGCGACTGAGAGCAGTCGGCTAGCCGAGTCCCTAGTGGTCGCGGCCGAGAAGCGGCTCCTTGAGCGAGTTGTGGCGATGGCCGGCAAGCAGCCAAAGGTATCGCCCAACCCAAAGGAGTCGGAGGCTGAGGGTTCGTTCAAGCCGTCCAAAGAGACAAAGAGGATACCCTTGGATCCGGAGCACCCAGAGAGGTACGCTATCATAGGTGCAAACCTCGACAGCAAATAGGAACGCGAGCTCGTCGATTTCCTCCGTGAGAATCAGGACATCTTCGCATGGTCCCCCAAAGACATGCCAGGTGTACTGACGGAATTCGCCGAGCCCAAGTTACATGTCCTATCTGATACAAAGCCGGTCAGGCAGCCCCTGCGCCGCCTATCAGAAGAGAAGAGAAGAGTTGTCGGAGAAGAGATAGCCCGACTCCTAGCAGCCGGCTTCATTATGGAAGTGTTCTTTCCAGAATGGCTAGCAAATCTGGTCCTGGTACTGAAGAAGAACAAGCAGTGGCGAATGTGTATTGACTACACGAGCCTCAACAAAGCCTACCCCAAGGACCCGTTTGCTCTACCAAGAATCGATCAGGTGATAGACTACACAGCCGGATGCGAGCTGTTGAGTTTTTTGGATGCATACTCAGGATATCACCAGATCAAGCTGAACCCGGCTGACAGACTGAAGATCGCCTTCATGACGCCATTTGGAGCCTTCTGCTACCTCACCATGACGTTCGGCTTGAGGAATGCCGGCGCCACCTTTCAGCATTGCATGCAGAAGTGCCTCCTCAAGCAGCTCGGCAGGAACGCCCACGTCTACGTGGACGACGTGGTGGTGAAGACGGAAAAGCGTGGAACACTACTGGAAGACCTCAAGGAGACCTTTGAGAACCTGCACCGATTCCAGATCAAGCTCAATCCCGAGAAGTGTGTCTTCGGGGTACCAGCCGGCCAGCTCCTTGGTTTCCTGGTCGCCGAACGCGGCATAGAATGCAACCCTATAAAGATCAAGGCCATTGAGAGAATGGAGGTACCCAGCCGACTGCTGGATGTGCAAAAGTTCACCGGCTGCTTGGCGTCCATCAGCCGATTCATCAGTCGGCTGGGCGAGAAAGCTCTCCCCTTATACCAACTCATGAAGAAGACCACTTTTTTCGAGTGGAACCATAAGGCGGACAAAGCTTTTCTCCAATTGAAGAAGATGCTGACTACCCCACCCGTCCTGGCGGCTCCGACTCCCAAGGAACCTATGCTCCTGTACATCGCCGCCACCAGCCGGGTAGTCAGCACGGCCATTGTAGTGGAACGCAAGGAGGAAGGCAAGGCGCTACCTGTCCAGAGACCGGTATATTACCTGAGCGAAGTACTGTCGACCTCCAAGCAGAACTACCCCCACTACCAGAAGATGTGCTATGGCGTGCACTTTACCGCCAAGAAATTGAAGCCTTACTTTCAAGAGCATCCAGTCATTGTGGTTTGCACGGCCCCACTTGCCGAGATCATCGGAAGCCGAGATGCTTCTGGCCGAGTGGCCAAGTGGGCCATAGATCTGGCTCCCTACACCATCTACTACCAGCCCCGCACCGCCATGAAGTCACAAGCACTGGCCGATTTCCTTGTCGACTGGGCCGAGACCCAGTACCTACCTCCAGCGCCCGACTCCACCCATTGGCGGATGCATTCCGACGGCTCCAAGATGTGCACCGGCTTGGGAGCCGGCGTCGTCCTCACCTCTCCTAAAGGCGACAAGCTCAAATACGCACTGCAAATCCATTTTTCCGCCTCCAACAAGGTCGCCGAGTACGAGGCGCTCATTCACGGGCTCCGGCTTGCCAAAGAACTTGGCATTCGCCAGATCTTGTGTTATGGCGACTCGGACTTAGTGGTCCAACAGTCATCTGGCGACTGGGACGCCAAAGATGCAAACATGGCGAGTTACCGTTTCCTCGTCCAGTGCCATCTTTTAACTTTTTGGCAGATGGTGACTCCCACCTCTCGCCCCTCCCCTAAACCCTAGCCCACCCACCGCCGGCGATCTCCATCTCCCCACGTGGGTTTTGGTTTTTGGATCCGGCCATCACGTCCGGCGTAGTCTCCTCTTTCTCCTGGTGGGCATCTCCATGGCTGTTCATGCGGCCATCTCCCTGGGGTTGGATTTCTCCCCTGGGATGGACATGGCAAAGGCGATCTGGCACTCCCTCCATCGCACAGTGCATCCCTCGGATAGATCTGGCCACTTCATCATGGTGGTGTCTTTTGCATGCCACAACTTTCGGCTAGATGAGGAGAACGTGTCTTTGGCTCTGGAATCTGCGATTGGAGGATATTGTTCCTCCCTCAAGGTATCTTGTGTGCGTGATCAGGTTTTTTCCTTTAATGTTTCTTGCAAAGAAGTGGGGTTTTTCATCTTGCATCAACGATCTTTTGTCTGCCCTCAATTCAAATGTTATTTTCATCTTTGGGGCCATGGTGGCCCAGATTGGGAGAAAGAGTTTCGTCTTTGGCAAGTTGAATGCAAGGAGGAATGGACTCTAGTTAGTCCCTCCAAGCGCCGAGCACGTCTTGGACTGGAGGCCATGAAACATGCACCAGCCAAATCCTCTTTGCGTTCATCTAAGCATGCTGTTAAGAAATCCCTACGTTTTGCCACCTTTCTAAACTATGATGCCTGCAAAGGTTATTGTTATTCGGCCACTGCCGAGGACATTAAAGTTGTTACTCTAGATGCTGGTTATTCCGTTGATCCTCAAGAGTGTGCTGATCTCCCTCGGATGGATTCCATAACACCTCCGGCGCCAACTCCGGCCACCTCGCCGACGAGGAGTTTGCTATCTCCGGATGTCACGTTTGGATCAATATCTCCCCGTGATCTTCTACCGGAGTTTTCGGGATCAGGTACGTCACATGGTTTGGTCTTTTCCCATGCAAGTCATGTTGGGCCTATGTCACGCCTGCAGCCCAATATGTTAGGAACGGCCCAGCACCCTTTGGAGCTTTCGGATGATGATTCTAACCAAGAACAATATTCTTTGATCCGAACACATGAGTTAGTAATGTCTGAGGACTCTCCGCCTAAATCACCAGTTGAGATAGTGCGTGATTTACAAGGACTTGATCTTGTTGTGGAAGAGATGGCTGCTAGATTTTGGGATTGTTCAAAATGCCTTGGCATGGGACATGTTATGGAACATTGCACCAATTTGGTTAGATGCCATAATTGTTTCCGGTCCAGTCACGTTAAGAAAGACTGCACCCGGTCTCCTCCAAATATTAAACTTTGGGTTCCCAAAACCAGAGCGCCTACCATCGAACCTCGCGCCTTCAGCAGGTATCTTGACGCTTCGAGCTCCACCGTCCCCTCTACCACCTCTGACATATCCCCACCAAAAACGCCAGCTTCCTCCGCTTCCCCAACAAAACCACCATCTCCATCGCCGCCGCGTAGCCCAGCGCTAAGTCTGTCACCGATCCTAGCTCCAGTGCCACCTCCATCCATGGCAGTCTACGAGCTTGACCCCCGCCGCTTCCTTCCGGCGGGTCATGACATTGTCGATGGTGGGCCTTTTTGTGTCCCGCGGACTTTCTACACGCCGGCTTAGGCTCCTCCCCGGCGCCATGAGTCCTTCATGGTCGGCGTTGTTGACCCACCGCCACCACCTGAGGATGCCGCTATCCGTCGGCAGCAGGTCCATGCCTTCATCACCAACCAACTTGAGCTTCCGGTACGATCTGCACAAACTTGGTTTCAGGGGGTAGGGCTGTATGAGATGCAGGATCCTGTCATCTGCGCTGCTTTAATTTCACACCCCCCTTGGCCACTTGGATTAGATCAGCATGGCAATGAGTTGTTTCTCAGATTTATCAGACATGATCATGGAGAGGGTTTCCATGCTTTGCAAGGGCATAGAACGGGTTGGCTTATGTTTGTTGGAGTGCCTTTGGATTACCGTAATGAAGTCAACTTAGATGAGGTAGTGGGCACGTTTGGTCAGTTTCATTATTGGAATCATCAAGATGATAGGCTTGTCAGAGCCCTCGTTTATGCTTCTTTCCCTGATAATCAGTTAGTCCCACGGGATGTTGTTTTTCGTCAGTTTGAAAATATCGGTGGAGCAGTGATCTCATGGACTGCCTCAGTCTCTATCCTCATGGCTGACTTCGCTGAGCAATTGCCGCCTGATGAGGATGTAATGCCGGTCGATGGAAACCCACACCCAATGCCAGGGGAGTTGCACCCACCTGAGAACTTTTGGGTTTTGCCACCCTACCCTGCTCTTGGGTGGAATGATATCCCACAACTAGCTGAACCAGAGGAGCCACCACAGCCCAATCCGCAGGATCTGCATGGCTGGGGGCAGGACAACAACGAGGAGGAGGTTCAACAAGTACAGCCACAAGTCCAAGAGGCTAATTCCATGGTTTTAAACCCTTCCATGGGTTCAAATGAGTCAAATGCTTTGGGCCCATTGGAGCCTGTTCCCCTTGTCGATGAGCCAAATAATGTTGTACATGGCCCTATACTGGTTCAGGATCATGCCATGGAAGGAATTCAACAAGAGCAGTTTCATCATGACCAACCAGAACAGCAGCACATTCATGTCCAACAGGAGCAGCACCATCTTCTGGAAAACCCTGACAATGTTGTTGTGCCTGCAGATGTGCAGGATCCGGGCCACAACAATCTTGCAATAGTCCCATATAACCCAGTTGTGGTTCAGGCACCCCCTCTACATGTTGGGCTTGTGAGAATTGTCATGGGACCGGCTCTGCCGCCCGATTTCATCTGGCGGAGGACTTTCGAATCACTTATGCCTACTTTTCTGGCTGCCAAGATCCCTAAGGCCATGCCTCCACCTGGTTTGCCCCAGTATAAGAGATCTTGGACAATGGCTTTTGAGCCAACGCTGTTTTTCTGCTTCCCACCTCCTGACCAGCCTCAGCGCACGGCTAGGAAACTTTTCTTGGAGAGCCCATGCACCAACACTGTTGAACAGGTGTCAGAGGACAGTGTGCCCTTCTCTCAAGCATCTGCTCAAGCATCTGCTCAGGAAAGTCTAGCAGACACATTGGCTTGCACTTTCTCCTCTACAGTGCAACCAATCAGAAAAGCTCGTGCCAGAAAGAGTAGACCTTCAGTTGTTCAGGCTGCTTCTGATTTTTCTGACAGAAGGGTGACCAGGAGTGCTGCCAACTCCCAGGGTTTCAAACCCATATCTCCGATGTCTCCTAAGCCCAAGCCTCTCAGGAGGCCCAGAGCCAAGAAGCTAAAGACTGACTCCACTCCAGCTTCGCAGGCCAAGTCAGATGATAATGCACCTCAAGACCAGGCCCCTCCTCCAACCCCAATTGCCACACTGCAGATGATTGGAGCAGCTCTTGGTGTCCCGGCTGAGAAGCTAACTGCGGAGAAGCTTATGGCTTCTTCTGACACTGCCCCCACGCCTGCAGTTTGCCATGATGATTGAGACTCTTATTTGTTTTACAGGGAGGCATGTCCCTTGTCATGCCAGTTATCTGAACCTTGTCTTTCTCTTGTTTGCCGTCTGCACTGTGGTCTGCACTCTGGTTTGTGTGGATGGTTTTATCTATGGCCTTTTGTTTCACTGTTATGCAGTGAACTATTATCTCTGTCTCCTTTTATTGTCTCCTCATGAATGCACACCAAACTAGAGATTGGAAGGTTCTCTGTTGGAATGTGAGAGGTTTAAATTCTGAAGATAGGCAGAGAAGTGTTAGGGCGAAAATTGAAGAAAGCCAGTGCTCTATCATCTGTCTACAAGAAACTAAATGTGATTTCTTTGATCAACGTGCGATTAGAAAGTTTTGCCCGCGAAGGTTTGATAATTTTGCTTATTCACCCTCTTCTGGTGCCTCTGGTGGAATTCTTGTGCTGTGGTGTTCCAACATGTTCACTGGCACATTAGTGGATATTAAGCCGTTTGGTATTATAGTATCATTCACTTCTGCCCATAATGCAAGTCGATGGACCTTGGTTAATGTTTATGGGCCTTGTCAAGGATAGCCTAGAGATAATTTTGTTCAATGGTTGTATGATCTGGATATTCCTCCTGATGATAAATGGCTTCTTGTGGGAGATTTTAATTTCATTAGATCTCCTGAGAATAGAAACTTGCCAGGAGGAGACATAAATGATATCTTCCTCTTCAATGAAGTCATCGGTCACCTTGGTCTTCTTGAGTTACCTTTAAAAGGAAGATCATACACATGGTCTAACATGCAAGAAAACCCGTTGCTGGAGCAATTGGACTGGTTTTTTACTTCCTCCACTTGGATTAATGATTATCCTAACACAATGGTCTTTCCTTTAGCAAGAACAGCCTCGGATCATGTACCTTGTGTTGTCTCCATTGCAACAACTATCCCCAAGTTCAAGATTTTTCGGTTTGAAAACTATTGGGTGGATCTGCCAGGTTTCTTTGACTGTGTGGAACAATCATGGAGTGCCCCAACCAAGAGAACAAATTCTGCAACTCGTTTGACAGAAAAGTTCAAAAGGCTTCGGAATGCTCTTAAACACTGGTACATCGGCCTCTCTAAACTCAAGAAAGCCATTGAAGTGTGTAACAAGGTGGTAATCTTTTTTGATGATCTTGAGGAGTTAAGGCCTTTAACAAGACCTGAATTTAATTTCAGGAAAATAGTAAAACTTCATATTGAGGAAATTCTCCATCTACAGTTTTTATACTGGAAACAGAGGTGTACCGTTCGGTGGATAAAAGTTGGGGAAGAAAACTCTAAGTTTTTCCAAGCAATGGCAAATGAACGTTTTCGGAGAAACTCAATTTCCTCTCTGCAGAATGAAGATGGTACTGTTGTCTCTGACCACCAGCAGATGGCTGGCATGTTATGGGGTACATTCAAGGACAGAATGGGTGTTTCTGAGGAGATTGATATGAAGTTTGACTTAGCCTCACTGATTGAACGAGTGGATAATCTGGATAGCTTATCTGCTCCTTTTTCTGAAGAGGAAATAAATGAAGTGCTAAAGTCTCTGCCTACTGACAGGGCACCTGGCCCTGATGGTTTTACTGGTTTGTTTGTCAAACGTTGCTGGCACATCATTAAGGATGATTTCTTGCAGTTATTTCAGGATTTCTATGATGGCAAGATCACTATTAGCAGCATCAATGGGTCTTTAATCACCCTAATTCCAAAAAAACTTTCACCTGAAAGTCCTAATGATTTCAGACCTATTTCCTTGACCAACACTTGCCTGAAGTTTTTGACGAAGCTGTTGGCCAACAGATTACAGGGGGTGATCCTAAAGTGCATTCACAAAAATCAATATGGGTTCCTTAAGTGTAGATCTATACAGGATTGTATTGCTTGGACTTTAGAATATATCCATCAGTGCCACAAATCCAAGAAACCCATTTTGATTCTCAAGTTGGACTTCGCCAAAGCCTTCGATACTGTTGAGCATGATCTAATTCTCCGACTTTTGCATCACAAAGGATTTGATAGCAAATGGATTGGTTGGATAAGAGAGCTACTATCCTCGGGTACTTCCTCTATCATTTTAAACGGGGTGCCCGGAAAGCAATTTACCTGTAAAAGGGGAGTACGGCAAGGTGATCCGCTGTCACCCCTTTTGTTTGTTCTTGCAGCCGACCTGTTGCAAACCCTGGTCAATCATATGCTCAGATCTGGTGTTCTCTCCCTACCTATTGAATCACATGATCCAGATTTCCCTATAGTGCAATATGCTGATGACACTCTTCTCATTGTACCTGCGGTGGATTCGCAGCTTTTAGCTCTCAAGGAGATGCTTCAAGACTTCCATGCCTCCACAGGTCTTCGAGTAAACTTCCATAAATCTTGCATTTTGCCTATTAATGTGGATGATGCAGAAACTGCCCAGTTGGCTGCTGTTTTCGGCTGCCAAGTTGGAACCCTCCCCTTTACTTATCTGGGGCTTCCTGTGGGAACAACTAAACCCACAATCCAAGACTTGTTTCCTATGGTTGATAGGGTTGAAAGAAGCTTATCTGCCAGTTCAAGTCTTCTCAATCAGGGTGCTCGGTTACAACTCCTCCAGTCAGTACTGTCTTCTTTGCCTATTTACTTTCTTTGCAGTTTAAGTTTGCCAGCTGGCATTATAAAGCAACTTGAAAGGATTATGAGGCAATGCTTATGGAGAGGAAATTCTGATACTCCTAGGCAATCACTTGCAGCTTGGCCCCTTGTGTGCAGACCCAAAGATAAAGGTGGCATGGGGATAATCAATCTCAGCATCCAAAACAGAGCTCTTTTGTCCAAGCACCTATCCAAGTTTTATAACAAAGCAGATATTCCATGGGTTACTCTCATCTGGAACACTTATTATGATGGTGTTGTTCCTCATGGCACAGTTTTATGTGGTTCTTACTGGTGGAGAGATATACTTAAGCTCAATGATGTTTTCAGACTCCACTCAGAGGTAATCATCAACATGGGGGACTCTGTTCTTTTTTGGTATGATGCTTGGGTGTTCCTCGGCTCATCTACTCCCCTCAGAGAGAGATTTCAGAGACTATTCTCTTTTTTCATTGATGACAAGGTGTCGGTACATGAGGTTCTCAGAACTCCTAATATGGCTGATCTTTTTCATCTGCCCTTGTCGCTAGAAGCAATGGATGAACTGAATGTTGTCCAGTCTGGTCTTTTTGACCTTCATGCTGATGTACAGATACCAGATTACTGGTCATGGACACCTGGTAAAGGTGTTTTCTCTGCAAAGCGTTATTACACTGTAATGCATTCTCATATGGCCACAGATACTCCAACCAAGTGGATTTGGGAAAGTAAGGCGACAATGAAGATAAAGGTTTTTGCATGGTTGATGCTAAATGATCGACTCAATACAAGAGACATGCTAGTGAGAAGGCACTGGAGATCCACTCAGGATGATAACACCTGCTCGTTATGCTTCGCCCATGCCCATGAAGATAGAGATCATCTCTTCTTTACATGCCAATTCAGCACAAGAGTATGGAACTACTTGGGCATCCAATGGTTAGCTGGTTTAACACCAGCCCAACGTTTATTTGCTGCAAGGAAAAGCTTTGGCAAACCTTTCGTCAGGGAGGTTGTTTATCTAGCAGCTTGGAATATTTGGCTCCTCCGAAATGGCAGAATATTCAGACATGAAAGGCCATCTATTGCTGCTTGGAAGAGAAATTTCATTCATGATGCTACCCTGCACTCTCACAGATTCAAGTCTACTATTAGACCTCTGCTGTTAGCTTGGGTTAATTCTTTGCCTTAATTGGTTGTATGTATCCATGTATATATTTGTGTATAGGTTGTAAATAGCTCAGTAGGTAAGTAGGCCTCTCATCCTTTCATTAGATTTCCTTTACAGAACCTTTTGTTATGCTTGGTGGTTGGGTTTTAATAAAGTGCTGTGGGGCTGTTGCCTCACAGTTTCCAGTCAAAAAAAAACTCAGTGGGTATTTCGAGGGGTGCGAGTTCCTCCATGTGCCAAGAAACGACAACGACCAAGCAGACGCCTTGGCACGAATCGGCTCTACCCGCCAACCAATACCATCCGGCGTCGCCCTTCAATGCCTCCTCAAGCCGTCTGTTAAGCCTTCACCAGAATCAGACTCCATCTTTGTGTCGGCTCCTCCCGAGGAGGTCGGATCCGACTCCAGAGCCCCGGCAGACGGTACAGGGATTTTGGGAGATGGCCCCAAAGCCGGCATAGTCGAGGCCGGCCCAGGGACCACAGTACCCGGCACGGGGACTGCGGCGGCGGACTCGAAAACTCCAGAACTCGGCCCAAGAGCCGCACCAGTCGGCCTGGGGACCTCATTAACCTAGCAAGTGGTTGTTGACTCCAACCCACCGCCTCCCAGCCCAACCGCCCTCGTCCCAGTCGCAGTTCTGGCAGTCGAAGAAATAGCAGCACCCTCATGGGCCCAGCCCATCCTCAAATTCCTGGTGAGCAAAGAGCTGCCGACTGATGAGACCTCAGCTCGGCAAGTACAACGCCGAGCGGCAGCCTACACCATAGTCAACAGAGAGCTGGTCAGGCGCAGCGTCACTGGTGTCTACCAGCGCTGTGTAGAGCCAGAGCAAGGCCAAGCAATTCTCAAAGACATCCATCAAGGTGAGTGCGGCCACCATGCGGCTTCGAGAGCACTCATCGCAAAAGCCTTTCGACACGGTTTCTTCTGGCCGACTGCCTTAGAAGAGGCCAAGGAATTGGTCCAAAAATGCAAAGGGTGCCAGAAGTTCAGCTCCAAGCCACACCAGCCGGCTTCTGCACTCAAGACCATCCCCATTGCCTGGCCTTTCGTAGTTTGGGGTCTAGACATGGTGGGACCATTCAAGATAGCACGAGGTGGCTTAACTCACTTACTTGTCACAGTGGACAAGTTCACCAAGTGGATAGAAGCAAAGCCAATCAACAAGCTGAACGGTCCAACTGCCGTGACTTTCATCTCCGATATCACAATTCGGTACGGCATACCACACAACATCATCACCGACAACGGCAAAAAATTTTCCAAAGGTGCCTTGGCCCGTTTTTGCGCAACCCAGGGCATCCGACTGGACCTAGCGTCCGTTACCCATCCACAGTCAAACGGCCAGGTAGAGCGAGCAAACAGCCTCATCCTGTCCGGCATCAAACCTCGGCTGATCGAGCCTCTAGAGCGCTCGGCTGGCTGCTGGCTCGATGAGCTACCAGCCGTCCTCTGGAGTCTGCGCACGACTCCAAACAAGTCAACCGGCTTCATGCCTTTCTTCCTCGTCTACGGTGCCGAAACCGTCATCCCAACGGACATAGAGTTCGACTCCCCGCGAGTCACCATGTACACCGAGGAGGAAGCAGAACAAGCACGACAAGATGGCGTCGATCTGCTGGAAGAAGGCCGGCTATTGGCACTCAGCCGGTCCAGCATCTACCAGTAGAACCTGCGTCGATACCACAACAGGAAGGTCAAGCCAAGATCTTTCCAAGAAGGCGACCTTGTGCTTCGGCTGATCCAGCGAACAGCTGGCCAGCACAAGTTGTCGGCGCCTTGGGAAGGCCCTTTCATCATCAGCAAGGTGCTCGGCAATGACTCCTACTACCTGATTGACGCTCAAAAGACCCGAGCACGCAAGAGGGACGACTCCGGCAAGGAGACAGATCGGCCATGGAATGCAAATCTCCTCCGAAGATTTTATAGATGATGCAGTATGTACCATGCTACCTTTTGTATTAAAGTACCAAGATTTCGGGCCCCCCGGGACGAGCTCGGGGACTGCCCTCTTTTGCCTGTATGATAAAAATTATGCCTACAAGTATGTTACTCTTTATTATGCCGCTTGGCACCGGGATCGACAAGCCGGCTCGGGGACTTGCCGCCTAGCACTATGAAATGCTTCCTGCAGCCGGACAAGTAGTATGTAACACCTAAACCGTCTCCTGTCAGAAGCCGCAGCTCGCAGAGCGACTGTACGATGGGCAGAAGTATGGTAGAATGGGCGTTTGCATGAAAAATGGCTAAGGACTCAAAGCATAAAACATAGCTCAAGACGGCTTCCAGCCTTTTTTCGCAAACCGACTCTTGAATAGTCGGATTGCCGCCTTCTATTCAACTTGCTCAAAAATTCTTAAACGGCTAAGTACTTGCCTTCCCAAAGTAGCCAAGCATTTGATCCAATGGCAGTCCGCAAAGCGGCTGTCCGACTGGCAAGGCAGGCAACTAAGAGAAAGCGGCAAAGGACAAAAAGCCAAAAGAGCAATGAGCAAGAAAAGATAGAATTCGGATAAATATATTTACATAATGTAGGCCCTTGGCCGAATCTTCGAGCAGAAGTTCAAAATACACCCCGCGGGTGGAATTGTGCAAATTAAAAAGTTCTTCAGAGACTACTAAAGCAGACAAAATAAAGATAAGGCGGCAGCTTAGGAAGCGGCAGACGGATTCGGAGGGTCGGAGGAGGCGGCAGCTTCAGACGTTGGGGCAGCCGGCCGGATAGTCTCGGCTTGATCGCCTCCCGTAGCAGTCGGCTCGGTCGCACGCGGCTCGTTTCTTGAGGCGCGGTCGAGCTGAGGCTGGCCGTTCGCTCCGATTTATGGCGCCTCCGTCTCGCCTCCGTCCTCCGCCTCGCCTTCCTCCTCGACGCTGGAGCCAATCACCTCCGCCGAGTCCTCGCCGTAGTCTGGGTTCATCCCAAACCACTCTGGTGGTACCTCCTCGCCGTCTTCAGACCGCTCGGGGACGAAGATGTTGGTGTCGGTGTACTCGGTGATCGCCGCAGCATGCTTGACGAGGGCGTCCTCCGCAGCTGCCAGCTCCGGCTGGGCCTCCGACCGAAGTGTGGCCAGTCGGTCTAGATCCAGCCCCGGATACCACGCCTTGACGAACTCCAAGGCCCGGTGCGCTCTAGCTCGTGCCGAGGAACCCTTCCAGGCCTCAAGACGACCAGCCGCAACCTCCAGCTAGTCGACCGTCAGGCTGGGGGTGCGCGGAGCCTGCATGTTCGGCCACAGGGCGGCAATCGCCTGGGCACCGACACGCTGAAGCCCGCGTAGCATCCGGTGAGTCGGCCGAAGGCGAGCCTCGATGCTCACGATGTGCTTGTCAAGAGTTAGGGGGGCGTCGGCGGCGATCTCAGCACCTTCCGCCCTCCGACCTTCACGGTCGGCCTCGATGGCTTGGATGGCGGCCTGAGAGTGCCCAGGAAAGAAGTCTGCGAAGACGAAAGAAACGAAGAAGCAAGTCAAAAACCAGGAGTCGGCATGACTTATAATCGGCAGCTCAAAGAAAGAAAGTAAAGAAACTCACCATCAACGATGTCTTCAATCTCATGGAAGCTGGAGGCCAGCATCGCCCGCTTGTCAGACCAGGAGGAGCGCTGGCTCGCGAACTCCGTCTCTTCCGACTCCTTCCGCGTCTTCACAAGCAGCTCCCTCTGCTCTGCCAATTGAGTGGCCAGTAGATCGCGCTCTGTGGCGATCTTGCTGCACTCCTCCCCCTTGGCGCGCAATGCGGAGTTGGCCTTGCTCAGCTGCTGTTGAAGAGTAGCGTTGGCTCCTGAACAGAAGGAAGAAAGAAGGCGTTAGGTCATCAATAAAGAAGGTCGCCGGGAAGATCCAGCCCAACTGCTCAGCAGTCGGCCCAAATCTCGGGGACTACAGCCCGCGGGTGCGCCAGCGCGCCCCTGCAAAGAAGAAAAAAGGACTTACTCCGGCTCTCCGACAAGTCGGCGGTCCGCTTGCCCAGCTCTTCAACGTTACGGTTGAAGGCAGTGACGCGGAGGTTGTGGTAGTCCTGCGACGAGCGTTTCAGACAAAAGTTAGTACCCAGAGCTCATCAATTGGAGTTCCGGGCCGCCTGCTCAGCAGCCGGCCCGAAACTCGGGGACTACACCCAGTGGGTGCGCTGGCGCGCCCCCACAGAGAGGAACATGAAAACAAGGACCAAAGGAAAAAACATACCTGGATAGCTGCCCGCGATGGTAGGAACACTTTGGTGCAATTCTGGAGAGCGTCGCCCCCAGCACGAAGCTTCGCCTGGACGTCCAGAAGCGCCTGGTTCAGCGGCCCTGTGCCGCCTCCTCGCACCCACCCAATGGGCGCCGCGCTCATCGCTTCAGCGTCTGGGATCGCCGAGCTGGCGGTGCCGGCTTCCAGGGGGCAGGGTGCCGAAGTCTCCTTCTCCAAACGGTGGCGCGTTGGTGAGCCGACTTGGAGGAGTAACCTCGCCACGGCCTCGTCTTCGCTTGGCAGCACCAGAGGGTCCACTGGCTGTTTGCCTTACGCGCTCTCAGACAACGGCGGAGGCGGCGGCGGAACGATCACGTCCGGTGTAGAGGAGCCGCCGCCTTCCCTCTCCATGGCGGGGCTATCGCCGCCGGCTTCCCCAGTCTGCCCCGCGAACTCCGGAGGCGGTGGCGCAAAATTCAGCGGGGTGACGAACACCGCCAATTGGCGGCGTGCGGCCTCGTCAGCCTGCCGCTTCGTCGCAGCGGCGGCTTTGGCCTCCACCAGTTTTTTCTTGGCAGAGGCCTCCACCCTATCGGCCTCCACCTTCTCCAGGCGAGTGGCCTCTTCTTCGTTGTGCCTCTCCTGCTCATTCCGCTCTGTCGCCTCCCGGAGGTCAGCAGCGGGGTCCATCCGCCGAGTGGTGGCGGACGTCTCCGCTGACCCCATGACGGAGGCGGTGATGACCCGCTCAAGAGTGAGGGGAGCCCTGAAGCAAGGGAAGAAAGCAAAAGACTCAGACAAAGCCACAAAGAAAGAATAAAACGTTGAGACAGAATACTCACACGGAGACCAATGGCGGCTTCTTCACTTCCTTACGGAAGCGGATGGCCTTCGCAGCCGCCTCGTCCCGCCGGGTCGCCGTAGCCGAACCCTTGGGCTTCTTCGGCTGACTGCCGAACAAAGTCGGCACGGCCCTGCGCTTCTTCCCGCCGCCTGGAGCACCCGGCGCGGCAGAAGAGCCCGCGCCTGGCTGGCTGGCTCCTGGCCGATGGCGGGGGGCGACTTCTCCCTCGGCATCGTAGTCAGGCCTGTCGGCGAAAGTGGCTGAAGGCCTGAAGTCGCCTGCCGCTCCTCCTCGTCCCTTGGCGTCGTCCTCTAGAGCCGCCGTCCCTAGATCGGGGTCGTCGACGTCGCTCTCCGCTCGGTCGGCAAGGAACTCGCGGGCCGGCCCCGAGGTGCCGGCTGGTGGATGGAGGAGGGGATTCTGACCAAAGCCGACTGGTCAAAACAAACTCCGCGAGAAAGAAGACAATCCAAAGAAAGAAAGAAAAGGCAACTCACCATGGGCGGGGGGTTGGCACGGGAGTACAGCTCCTTGCCAAACCGCCAATCCTCCAGGAGCTTGCTGTCCGAGAGGTAGTTCACCATGAAGGCCACCTCCTCGTGGGGCATGTCCTTGGTGCACATCCGACTCGGGTCGCGGTGCCCGCTCATTTGGCATATCATATGGGGGCGGCCTTGGAGCAGGAGAACTCGGCGCGCCATGAAGGCGGCCATCAGGTCTGGACCAGTCAAGCCCTCCGACTGCGGCAGCACTCGGAGTCGCGCGAGGGCGCCAGCTCCCGCAGACATCAGCGACTTGGCCCGGTACGACCAGTTGGGCAGTCTCCCAGCCGGCGGGCCGGCTTCGAAAGCCGGCAGGTTGACCCAGTCGCCCCTCGCGGTGACGCTCTTGACGTAGAAATACGATATCTGCCACATCTTCACCGACTTTATCAGCGAGATGGAGGGGAAGGGGTTGTCGGCCCCCGACCTTCGCACGGCGATAAAAGCGCCGCATTGAGCCGGCACGACTGTAGCCCTGGTGCCGATCTTGGAGAAGAAGAACTCCCCCAGAGCTCGAGAGTGGGGAGGACTCCGAGGAAGCCTTCGCACAAGGCCACGAAGGCGGACAGGAGCACCACCGTGTTGGGTGTGAGGTGGTGCGGCTGGAGGCCGTAGAACTCTAGGAAGGAGCGGAAGAAGCTGCTCGCCGGCAGCCCCAACCCGCGCAGGCAGTGCGATCGGAAGATGTCCCGCTCGCCCTCCTGCGGCGCGTGGGAAATCTCCCCCCTCGGCGCAAGACGCACCCGCACGTGATCCTCACCGGGGAGCCGACGAGTTTTGCGGAAGAACTCGATGTGGTCATCGTGAACTTCGGAGCCGTCCCAGGTGCCGGAGCGCACCGAGGGAGGCGCGGTGGCAGAGGAAGAACTCATCGCGAGCTGATCGCCATGGCGTTCGTCGAAGCTTGGGCGCGCGGCGGAGCAAAGAAGAAGAAGGAGAGCGAGGAGCAGTGAGAAGGAGGAGAGCGAGGAGAAGTGGGAAGGAGGGGCACGCGTGCTCTGTCGCGCCCCCCTCTTACCCCTACTTATAGCCTCGTGGGCTGCGAAGCCGAGGGGGCGGCCGTGGGATTTACAGTGCCCATGACCCCATGACCCGCACGTTCCACGACAAAGTTACTACGCGCAGTAACTCCATGGGAATCCCAACCGTCTGCCGGGGCCACAGCGGATCCGCTCGGGCGCCGAGGCGCTGTAGTGGCGGGCCCCGCCTACGGGCCTGTCCCGTCGCGCGCGTAGGCTGGCAGGATGGCCCAGCCACGTGTCGTCGAATGACAGGCCTAGTGCGGGCGGAGGCCTGGAGGCTTAGCCAGCACGCTACTTGAATCCCACCGCGACGTTTGAAATATTGTGCGAGACAGAATTGGGCGAGTCCGATTCCTTCTAGCCGGCCCGGCAGAAGTCAACCAAGAACCACGTATCGAGTACCCGGAAAGAGAAACTGCTGAGGCTTCTCGGCCGATCACCCGCGGCGCCTCACCAGCTTCGGGGATTACTGTCGGAGAAATGGGCCACGAGTAGGCCAACCCGAGGCCCAGAACCTTTCAAGACATCGGGGCAAGCTGAGCCCCTCAAGACCCTAGGACGAGGAGCCGCCTTCTGAGAGGTCGGCGGCAAGACGGCCGACTGCCCACACGCGGCCGAATCCCAGGGACGACTTCAGGATAAGCCGACTCCTGACTGGCGACTTCCAGAGAAGCCGGCTTTGGGGAGTCGGCCCGTGACTCCAGCAAACCCCATGACCTCATCAAGAGGGACGGGGCTGAGGAGGGGCTACAGTGAAGCCCACTCCCGCCCCTTACCGAGGGCGGGCATGGCCACAGCACGCCGTACCCCGGAAGATCTCCGTGCGGCCTGGCGCTGTTGCCATGCCGGCCCTGACATCAGCACCGCAGGACCGAATCTTGCACCCACGACGGCTTGTCTGTACGGCCTTGGGGCATCGGGTCCCACCAGCCAACAGGACCCCAGAAGACGGCAAGTGTACCACCAGTCGAACTCGTTGGGAGCCAGCCCCCGGGAGTCGGCCAAGCCCTCCCCCAGGGCCCACGCGCCATTAATTTGATGAGATGGAGAGTGGCAATAGTGATCGCCCGCCAAGCGGCGGGGCTGTTGCCATGACCTCATGATCAAGCCCGCGTCATCAGAAGCACGGCTACAGTAATCAGCAGCCGGCAAGACCCGCCCACGGCGGACGCGGCCTGTTGGCTCCGTACCAGACCAGTCGGCGGGGCCCACCAGTCGGCGGGGCCCACCATTCGGCGGGCCCCAGTAGTTGGCGGAGAAGACGGAGGCCAGAGGCACTGACGGCTGGGCCGGCGCCTAGCCGAATTACCATTGTACCCCTGGGGGGTAGGCCTATATAAACCCCCCAGGGCACCCATGCAAAGGGTTGGAATCCATTAGCTCTAGACCAGATCATATAGGAGGGAGAGAGGTAGCCTTGCCGTCTCCTACCTCCAGGAAATAGCTCAAGGAGCAATCATGTAAACACCTTGCCATAGTGATCATGCGGAGACCCCGCAGAGCAGCAGTAGGGGTATTATGTCCTCGGAGAGCCCTGAAGCTGGGTAAGATTCGTCGGCGTGCATGTCTTCGCCTTATCCCGTTTCCAGGCACCGGCGACGTTCTACTCGCCCCCACCATGATAAGCCATCCTTTGGCATATGTCGCACCCAACCCCCGACAACTTTAGTGGAAGGACTTGGAGTATTCTTTACGAAAGAAAAAGTGGTTCCCAAGTTGGTAATAATATTCTCAAGTTTATCGATCCTAACGGAATCGTGATTTATTTTCTCATTAACTATGGGTTCCTTTTCTTTAATATCTTTCAAAGTAACTCCTACTTTATATCCATATTGAGAGATTCAGTTGTGGATCTTTTTATCCAAACTTTCAATTAATTCTACGGTAGCAACCTTATTTTCAATAATTTCAAGCTTTTAAAGTACATGCTCCAAAGCTAATATGGTTCCATTAACCAAGAGAGGGGGTGAGCCAAATAAATCTAACATAGCATTATAAGAATCAAAAGTATGTCTACCCAAAAAGTTCCCTCCGATAATAGTATGAAGAACATAACGGTGCCTAATGCCTACATAAAAATTGCGAAGGAGAACGGAAGTAGATTGCTTCCTAGTAGATCTATTTTGAGCATTGCAAATTCTATACCAAACATCTTTTAGATTTTCTCCCTCCCTTTGCTTAAAATTTAGAATTTCATTCTCGGGAGATGATGGAGAAGATAAGGGACTAGCCATAATGACAAGCAAACAAACTAACACACAGGCAAACAGAAAGCAAACAGGTAAAAAGAGGCAAATAGAGAAAGAGAGGGAGGATAGAGAGAGAGAGAGGGCGAATAAAACGGCAATGGTGAAGTGGGGGAGAGGAAAACGAGAGGCAAATGGCAAATAATGTAATGCGGGAGATAAGGGTATGTGATGGGTACTTGGTATGTTGACTTTTGAGTAGACCTCCCCGGCAACGGTGCTAGAAATCCTTCTAGCTACCTCTTGAGCACTGCGTTGGTTTTCCCCAACGAGGAAGGGATGATGCAGCAAAGTAGCGTAAGTATTTCCCTCAGTTTTTGAGAACCAAGGTATCAATCTAGTAGGAGGCTACGCGCGAGTCCCTCGTACCTGCACAAAACAAATAAATCCTCACAAGCAACGCAAAGAGGGGTTGTCAATCCCTATAAGGCCACTTACGAGACTGAGATCTGATAGATATGATAAGATAATATTTTTGGTATTTTTATGATAAAATATGCAAAGTAAAATAAAGGCAAAGTAAATAGCAAAGGAAATAACTAAGTTGTAGGAGATCAATATGATAAAGATAGACCCGAGGGCCATAGGTTTCACTAGTGGCTTCTCTCAAGAGCATAAGTATTCTATGGTGGGTGAACAAATTACTATTGAGCAATTGATAGAATTGAGCATAGTTACGAGAATATCAAGGTATGATCATATATATAGGCATCACATCCGAGACAAGTAGACCGACTCCTGCCTGCATCTACTACTATTACTCCACTCATCGACCGCTATCCAGCATGCATCTAGAGTACTAAGTTAAAAACAGAGTAACGCCTTAAGCAAGATGACATGATGTAGAGGGATAGACTCATGCAATATGAAGAAAACCCCATCTTGTTATCCTCGATGACAACAATACAATACGTGCCTTGCTGCCCCTACTGTCACTGGGAAAGGACACCGCAAGATTGAACCCAAAGCTAAGCAACTTCTCCCATTGCAAGAAAGATCAATCTAGTAGGCCAAACCAAACTGATAATTCGAAGAGACTTGCAAAGATAACCAATCATACATAAAAGAATTCAGAGAAGATTCAAATATTGTTCATAGATAGACTTGATCATAAACCCACAATTCATCGGTCTCAACAAACACACTACAAAAAGAAGATTACATCGAATAGATCTCCACAAGAGAGGGGGAGAACATTGTATTGAGATCCAAAAAGAGATAAGAAGCCATCTAGCTACTAACTAGGGACCCGTTGGTCTGAGGTAAACTACTCACACTTCATCGGAGGGGCAATGGTGTTGATGTAGAAGCCCCATGTGATCGATGCCCCCTCCGGCGGAGCTCCGGAACAGGCCCCAAGATGGGATCTCATGGATACAGAAAGTTACGGCGGTGGAATTAGGGTTTTGGCTCCGTCTCTGATCGTTTGGGGGTACGTGGATATATATAGGAGGAAGGAGTATGTCGGTGGAGCAACAGGGGGCCCACGAGGGTGGAGGGCGCGCCTGGTGGGGGTGGGCGTGCCCCCTACCTCGTGGCCTCCTGTTTCTTTTCTTGACGTAGGGTCCAAGTCTCCTAGGACTTGTTCATTGAGAAAATCACGTTCCCGAAGGTTTCATTCCGTTTGGACTTCGTTTGATATTCCATTTCTTCGAAACCCTAAAACAGGCAAAAAACAGCAATTCTGGGTTGGGCCTCTGGTTAATATGTTAGTCCCAAAAATAATATAAAAGTGGATAATAGAGCCCAATAATGTCCAAAACAGTAGATAGTATAGCATGGAGCAATCAAAAATTATAGATACGTTGGAGACGTATCACTAGTCCTTGTTAACAAGCGGCTCGACTAGGCACAAGGTATGAGATACTCTTATGTTATGCTTGTTTATGTCTGTATTATGCGGGATTTCTAGAGCTGCATGCTACGTGTTGACCTTGCATTGGTTTTCCCCGAAGAGGAAGGGATGATGCAGCAGAGTAGCGTAAGTATTTCCCTCAGTTTTTGAGAACCAAGGTATCAATCCAGTAGGAGGCCACGCTCAAGTCTCTCGTACTTGCACAAAACAATAGCTACTCGCAACCAACGCGATTAGGGGTTGTCAATCCCTTCACGGTCACTTACGAGAGTGAGATCTGATAGATATAATATTTTTGGTATTTTTGGTATAAAGATGCAAAGTAAAAAGTAACAGCAAAGTAAAAAGCAAAGCAAGACTAAATTGATGGATGTTGATATGATGAGAATAAACCCAGGGGCCATAGGTTTCACTAGTGGCTTCTCTCAAAAGCATAAGTATTCTACGGTGGGTGAACAAATTACTGTTGAGCAATTGACAGAATTGAGCATAGTTATGAGAATATCTAGGCATGATCATGTATATAGGCATCACGTCTGTGACAAGTAGATCGAAACGATTCTGCATCTACTACTATTACTCCACTCATCGACCGCTATCCAGCATGCATCTAGGGTATTAAGTTAAAAACAGAGTAATGCCTTAAGTAAGATGACATGATGTAGAGAGATAAATTCATGCAATATGAAATAAACCCCATCTTGTTATACTCTATGGCAACGATACAATATGTGCCTTGCTGCCCCTTCTATCACTGGGTAAGGACACCGCAAGATCGAACCCAAAGCTAAGCACTTCTCCCATGGCAAGAACTACCAATCTAGTTGGCCAAACCAAGCGGATAATTTGAAGAGACTTGCAAAGATAACCAATCATACATAAAATAATTCAGAGAAGATTCAAATATTATTCATAGATAGACTTGATCATAAACCCACAATTCATCGATCTCAACAAAGACACTACAAAAAGAAGATTACATCGAATAGATCTCCACAAGAGAGGGGGGAACTTTGTATTGAGATTCAAAGAGAGAGAAGAAGCCATCTAGCTACTAACTATGGACCCGAAGGTCTGAGGTAAACTACTCACACTTCATCGGAGAGGCTATGATGATGTAGAAGCCCTCCGTGATGACGGTCCTCTTCCGGCGGAGCTCCGGAACAGGCCCCAAGATGGGATCTCGTGGATACAGAAAGTTGCGGCGGTGGAATTAGGTTTTTGGCTCCTGTTCTGATCGTTTGGGGGTACGTGTGTATATATAGGAGGAAGAAGTACGCTGGAGGAGCAACGAGGGGCCCACAAGGCAGGGGGGCACGCCCCCACCCTCGTGACCGCCTCTTTTGTTCCGTGGTGCAAGGTCCAAGTCTCCTGGAACACATTTCGTGAGAAAATCGCGTTCCCGAAGATTTTATTCCATTTGGACTCCGTTTGATATTCCGTCTATCTGAAACACTGAAATAGGCAAAAAACAGCAATTCTGGGTTGGGCCTCCGGTTAATAGGTTAGTCCCAAAAATAATATAAAAGTGGAAAATAAAGCCCAATATAGTCCAAAACAGTAGATAATATAGCATGGAGTAATCAAAAATTATAGATACGTTGGAGACGTATCACTGCAATGTGTGTGTTTGTGTAGATGGTGTTGCCGCAGTTGAAACCCTCAGGGGTGAGCTTACCCAAGCCAAGGAGCAAGCTAGTGTAAGCAAGGCGGCCGCTGATAAAGCGGATGCGGACTTAACGGCTGAACAGGCTGCTCGTTGCTGTTTTGAGGAACGGGTAACCGAGGTGGAGTGGAAGCTCAAGGAAACGCCCATAAGTGCGAGTCCTTAGAAGAGGAAAGTAAGGCGAATGGGACCAAACACGCCAAGGCCCTTCAAGACGCCAAGGAGGTGCGGTCCGAATCCCACGCGGTGCGCGAGGAAATCCATCAAGCCGGACAGATAGCTGCTGGTAAGCCCTTTCCGTTACAGGTTAAATTTGGGGATCGGGGGTATGCCTTGCTTAATCGACTATGGAGTTCTCCATATGCATATGCAGATCTGCCGAAGAGTGCTACGGACACCGCCAATTCTTCTGAGCCCAGGAGGGGTACAGAACGGAGAAGCTTTTATGGTCGCAGTTTGCGGGGCAGGAGCGTCCCGCACTGCTAAATGACCATTTGGCACAATGGGCGGAGCTGCATAACATGTCCAGCGCGACCATGAAGGACGTCATAGTCCGATTGTGGCCGACCGAATCCATTCCGGACAGCTACTTCGGCCTTGTGCGGTGTCTTGTCGATGCGCTGCCCCGAATTGACGCCGTCAAGAGGTGGTCCTACATAGAAGGAGCGTGAATGGCCTTCGCCCATGTGAAGATGCTCTGGGCGAAGATCAAGGCCGAAAAGGTGGCAGTTGAGGGCCCGCCCGGAAGCAAGGCACACCGGAGCGCTATTTTGAGGACGTATTAAAAGGTGCTTGCCTTGCAGAAGGCCAATGCTCAACGGATGTAGTGTTCGAGTGAACGAGTCCGAACTATTTAGGAGTTTGTTTTATGAACTGAGGCTTTTGTAATATATTCATGCCTTTATGAAGGTTTTTATCCTCCTGTGCGGCCGTTTTTATATTTGAGATTTCCCAGTTGTCGGCTTCAACCCCCATGTAGATACTACTAGGGTGTTCGGAATTGTGCATGACTACACTTATCCCAACGTCTGGGTCCATGAAGGAGTTGTCAGCGCGGTGAACTAGGCAATCAGACTATGCGGTTTTATTGCTCTCACTTAGCCATAGGAGTTTGAAGATGGGTCTACAAAGTAGCCCCTGGTGTGTACGTGGCTATCCCAATGCGGATGCGTTGCATATGTGACCGGAAAACAGTCTTCGTGTAATACAAAAAAAATCGCTGAAGATTTTAATCAGTCGCCGAGTGGCTGACCAGCTCTCGCCGCATCATGACAGTCTGTTTTCGTCTTTCTCTACTGAGGTGCTTAACCGGACGAACCAAAAACACAATCGTAGTAGTTCTCCCTTTACTACCCTAGCCGATCAGACGGAACGTAAGGTAGCAAACACAAGAGCCGGACAACCCAACTATTAACCAGAGACATGATTCGGAGCCGATGCATATAGTGTTGAGCTCGGGATGCCGAATTGCGCTATAAAGCTATTCGGACTTTTAGTTTGGCAACACATGCATTGCCATATAGAGGCCCTGCCAATTTGTGATGAGGTGTGTGCGTGAGACAACTAAAGAGACAGAATAAAGTCTATAAGTAAAAAACGATACTGAAGAAGAATTTTGTTTACTGGAATCTGGTTGATACGTCAAAACGTAATCTTACAGAGGGTACCATAATCACCAAGGTCGTTATATTTTACATGCTGGGGGTCTAAGGCTAAGGGAAAAAGCTTTATACAGGTTCTTGAGTGAAGTTGTGGTCTACGAAGTCCTTTGCACCTTCCTGCCGCACGTCTGCGCCGCTTTCGCCTGAGTAAGAAAAGATTCCTTGAGAGGAATGGTTTTCAAATATTTGTACGGAACCGGGCTCGGAGAAAATCCTTATGAGTCCGTAGGATGAGCAGGTTTTAATGCACCTGTGGTAAAAGATAAAAAATAATTATAGAAAAGGGGAAGGCCATATAGGGTCAAGCCATACTATAGGCCTGTTCGTATTGTGCCTCTGCTGATGACCAAGGTACTTTGAGTGCGTAATTATGCATGCACGGTACGGCTTTCCAGATATACATGGCGATCGACGGATGCAAAGCTGCTAATGCAGCTCTGGAATTGCCGAGTTGTTAGCATGGAGAATTGGCCGGCCTTGTGTAATAGAGTCCGGCGGCTTAATAGCTGATGAGGTGTGCGGCTTGACAGGGCCGCTTTGTATTTCGGCCGTAATGGCCGCGGTATGCTCCTCAGTACGAAGGGAGCGTTCCGTGTTTCCATTGATCGTAATGACACCACGTGGACAGGGCATCTTAAGCTTTAGATGGGCGTAGTGCAGGACCGCGTTAAAGCGGGCGAAAGCGGTTCATCCGAGTAGTGCGTGATAGACACTGCGGAACGGGACGATATCGAAGGACAAGTCTTTGCCTAGAAAGTTGCCCAGCGAACCAAAGACGACTTCTAGTGTGATTGAGCCCGTGCAGCGGGCCTCTACACCAGGTATTACTCCTTTAAAGGTAGTTTTAGCGAGCTTGACTCTTGACGGATCGATGCCCATTTTGCGGACAGTGTCTTGATAAAGTAGATTGAGATTGCTTCCTCCGTCCATGAGGACTCGTGTGAAATGGAATCAATCGAGGACCAGAGTTGTCGAACCTCAATGACAGATACTGGTTGAGTGGTCCTTCCGATCGAAGGTGATCGGGCAAGCCGACCATGGGTTGAATTTTGGGGCGACCGGCTTTATGGCGTAGACGTACTGTAATGTGCGCTTGCGCTCCCTCTTAGGGATATGTGTGACATATATAATATTCACTGTTTTTACCTCGGGGGAAAATTGCTTCTGTCCCCCCATGTTCGGTTGATGAGGCTCTTGGTCATCGTCGTCGCTGGGTGACCCTTTCCCTTTGTGTTTGGCATTGATTTTGCCGACCTGTTTAAAGACCCAACAATTTCTATTGGTGTGATTGGCGGGTTTATCGGGTGAGCCATGAATCTGGCAAGGCCGATCAAGTATTTGGTCTAAACTGGATGGACCGTCTCTATTTGCCTTGAATGGCTTCTTCCGTTGACCGGGTTTGGAGCCACTGAATCCGGCGTTGACCGCCATGTCTTGGGTCCCTTCATTATTTTTTCAACGCTTGTGCTTGTTACGTCATGGCTTGCCATTACCGTCCCTGGGTTCGAAGGTGCCAGGGTCGCTGGTGCTATTGCTTCTACGAGCAAGCTAGCAATCCACTCCCGCGCAAAAGCAAGTCATAAGTGCGGTAAGGGCTGCCATGGACTTCGGCTTTTCTTGGCCGAGGTGTCAGGCGAGCCACTCATCTCACACGCTATGTTTGAAGGCCGTGAGGGCTTCAGCGTTCAGACAATCCACAGTCTGGTTCTTTATTATTAAGAACCTGGTCCAGAGCTGTCGGGCTGATTCTCCGGGGGCCGAACATAGGTACCTTGGAAGTTGTCTCTGAAAGCGTCCTCCAAGTCTTCCCAGCAACCAATAGATTTTTCTGGTAGGCTGTTTAGCCAGTGTCCTGCTGGCCCCTTGAGTTTTAGGGGGAGGTACTTGATGGAATGTAGATCATCACCGTGTGCCATGTGAATGTGGAGAAGAAAATCTTCAATCCGTACTTCAGGATCTATTGTGCCATCGTATGATTCTATGTTCACGGGTTTACACTCTTCTGGGAACTGGTGCTCCATTACCTCATCGGTGAAGCATAGGGGGTGTGCGGCGCCTTTGTATCGGGCAATGTCAGGACACAGTTCAGATGAAGTGCGTATGCGATTTTCAGACCTGGTGGGGTTGTGTTTGTCATGCCAGGCCTGATGGTCGTCTTATCACGCTTGGGCACGCCCCCTTGATCCATAGATTGGCCTGGTCTGGCCGGCTTTATTGTCCAGCCCCCGACGTAGGTCATGAGTGTATCCCCGAGTTGTTGTTTCTCTGCTTTTACGGCGAGGTGGTGTGGGCTGGTGTTCGACTTGAGTTGCCATTCTGTCCCGGCCACGTGGTGGTCGGTCAGGTTCGTCAGCCGCATTAGTTGTGGGTGGTATGGGCTCCAGCACCTCATCATCGAATTGGGGTAGCAGTTTGCGCTTAGGGTAACTCTTTGTTGGGCGTTCGAGCCCGTATTGTTCGGCTGCCAGGGCATTAGTCCATCTATCGTTGAGGAGATCTTGGTCAGCTTGAAGCTGCTGCTACTTTTTCTTTAGGCTTCTTGCAGTGGCTATTAGCCGGCGCTTAAAGTGCTCTTGTTCGAGGGGTTCACTTGTACAGCGCCGTCCTAAACAAACGGTTTAAAACCCCTTTCCGCGATGGCATTTGGAACCGTCGCCCAAGTGAGTGTGGGCGATAAGGGGTCCTTCCCACATGACCTAGAAATCATCGGGGATAGGCCCTCGTGGGACCCAGGCTAGGGCCATGTGTGATCGAGCGAGGTATTGAAACCCAATCATTTCCGTAGGTATGTACATCCCACACAGTGAATCCCAGAAATCATTTCCGTAGATATGTACATCCCACACGGTGAATCCCAGAAATCATTTCCATAGGTATGTACATCCCACACGGTGAATCCCAGAAATCATTTCCATAGGTATGTTCATCCCACACGGTGAATCCCAGAAATCATTTCCGTAGGTATGTACATCCCACACGGTGAATCCCGGAAAATCATTTCCGTAGGTATGTACATCCCACACAGTTATTTGTGTGGAAACGTGTGTGCAAGGTGGCCTAACGCAAACAGTTTGCTGCCGGAAGCCATGTGCGATTGTTAGTTGATCAAACATGTCTACTTTCTAGAAACCGTGCAGGTTGTTTGAGTTCATCGCCCACGGTGCTGTATGAGTAACCGTTTGCAATAGAAAACCTCAATAAGCAGGGTAATTAGCCTATTATTGATAATCCATGTACTAATCAAATTTATATTTCTTATAAAACATGCCAGATATTTCATATCCATATAAAAGCAACCAGGATTTCATAATCGAATTACATCAGATAGCTTTGGCACTTAATTACGACATTACACAACAGCACCAAGTCTCACATGCAACATCAAAAACCTTTGGAAAGTAGCATCATACACGGTAAATAGACAGTTGAATCTCATCCGGGAAACTGCAGAAGCAGAAGGCAAATATTGAGCCTTTAGTGATGTTGAATGTCCTTGCAACTTTAGGCCAGTGGCAATGGATAATTGCCCGCCCAACCTTCATCCTCTTCAGCAAGATTTCAATACTGTACCGTGGATGTTGAATGAATACCTTCCTTGCCTCTTGACCATGCAGGTGGTTTGAGAGGTAATCATCGGTGAACTGCTTTGAAAAGCACTAAAAACAAAGCTATGCATAAATCGTTGTTGTAAATTTTGAAATGGCGTAAGGGGTAAAAACAAGGTAAGGGAGTTGGTACCATTCTATAGTTGACTGATGTCTTCTTCATTGTGCAAACAAAGATCTTGCTGTTATTCATCGCAAGTTTCTTCATCCTAACAATCTTTCTGAGTTCCTTGAGTTGACTAATATATTCATGGACATCTCATTTCCCCATATGCAAAATGGGTCGAACAGTGGGTCTAAGACTCTAACAGTAGGACCTAGATGTGCAAGACCAAATTGTAAGAAACCTAAATATTAGAGTGATTTCTGCAACTGCACAATAATGTGCAATTAGCCAAAGGACCCTCCTTGAAAAAATCTCGATGGTAAACCACAGTGTCTCCCATTGTTTCCCTGCAACACACATAAGGAAGATCTTCATCAGGTTAACTAAGAGTTGCCATACTATCAATAGAATATGTATTGAGTACAGCTAAATTCAATTGGTGTCACATGCATAACAATACAAAATTGTACCCACAGCAAATGAAAATCAAATTGCGGAGCTGAACCAAACAGTTAAATGGACAGCAGACCAAATGAACCAAAATAGTTAACTGAGCACGACATTGCAGAATAGAAACATGTACTAGAATATAAGACAGTTAACAAAACAAAGAATGCTTGAGAATAGTAGTATGAAATGTAGAAATTGTTGGACCAAAGTGTTAACTGAACATTACGTTTCAGAGGACCAAACTGTTAACTGAACATCAGATTGCATATTAACATTACAGAGGACAAATACTAGAAGGCACTGGTGGTGGCCTCGAGAAAACATCACGAACTGTATTTTAAGTAAACAACCATGCGGTGGTGTCGACGGTGGCCTCGAAGACGAGGTGCTCCTCCAAGATCTGGCGGTCGACACGTATGTCAGCCATAGCGACCTTGTTCACACGTGCGGCTGCATGCTACTCAGCTCCATGTTATACTGCAGCGCCGCCTCCTCGCCGGCTTCACATGGAGCTTTGTGGGCGACGCTTAATTGGAGGAGGGGGGCAGTGATATCGGTGGAAGGTGTCGCTCGGTCAGTCGGGGCATGTGGGACGGGAAAGGAGGAGGATGGTGTGGGTGGGGTGTGGACTACCTGACCATATCGACGAGGCCGTGTAGCAAGAAGAAGGGTTGGCGGCGAGGAGGTCGAGCAGCAAGAAGAAGGGTCGTCGGCGAGGAGGCGGTGCTACAAGAAGGGTTGCCGGCGAGGAGGCGGCGCTGCAAGAAGGGTAGCCGGCGAGGAGGCGGCGCTGCAAGAAGAAGGGTCGCCGGTGAGGAGGCTGAGCTGCTAGTAAGCAGTAGTGAAGGTTTGAACTTGGAAGGCAAGGAGGAACAGTGGAAATGTGGCTTTTGGTAGGAGGGAGGGGGCGGGGAGATAGATATTTCCACGGTGGCAAACAAAACCGCTCGGTGCCGTGAGAAACTGGCGCGCAAGTGTGGTTCAAGCGGGGGCGGTGGACTGTAGATGATGAAGCTTCCTGCATAAGCCAGACAAGACGGTGCGCCAAGAAATTTTATATCGCATCCCACACGATTCTTTCTAGTAAACTATTTGTGGTATACCTGATTTTTTCATTATGTTTTGAAAGACAAAATGGAGTTATGGAGGGAAAGGATGGTGTTTGAATTACTAGAACATTTACGTACAATGAACATGCAACTAGTACATGAGTGTCATGTTTAAATTTGGAATTATTTCGGGTTTGTTTGGAATTTTTATGCATTAATTGAGTTTATGGGAATTTAATGTGGATAATTCAAATTTGAACCACAAGCACATGCTCCAATGCACCAAAGTTTGCTGAAAAATCACATATGTGTCTTTGGGTGAATTTATAGGCCCCATGAAAGAAATGGGAATAAAATTCAAACATCTGGGTGTCGTGGCTAAGCCGGAATGATTGAGAAACTTGGTTTTTTAATTCCTGTAAATACAAAACACGGCTGAAAATCATGAAACTTGGCATGGTGTCATGACATGGCACCAACATGCTGCAGTAAATTTTTTGGCCGAATTGGGACAAGCTTTGGTGTAAGCTTCTTGCAAACCAGAGCTTCCCTCAAGAAGGCTCCGGGTTCCAAGAGGGAACATGTCACCTCCGTGTGCGAAATGACATACGTACACTGCCTTCTCTTGCCTTAATTTTTTTACACAGGCATACTAGACCAAATGGAAGTATCATGCTAAATTTTGGAATTATTCCGTGTTCGTTGGCCTTTTTATACATTGATTGAGTTTTTGGGAATTTAATGTGCATAATTCAAATTTGAACTACAAGCACACGCTCCAGTGCACCATAATTGTTTGAAAAATCACATGTGTGTCCTCGGGTGAATTTCTAGGTCCCATGCAAGAGATGGGAGTGAAATTCAAACATCTGGGCGTCGTGGCTCAGACGAAAAGAATGAGAAACTTGGTGTTTTAATTCCTGTAATTCCAAAACACGCCTCAAAATCACGAAACTTGGCATGGTCTCATGACATGGCACGAACATGCTGCGGTAATTTTTTTGGCCGAATTGGGACAAGCTTTGGTGTAAGCTTCTTGCAAACTGGAGCTTCCAGCAAGAAGGCTCTTGGTCCCGAGAGGGAACGTGTCACCTCCGTGTTCGAAATGACATACGTACATTGCCTTCTCCCACCTTAATTTTTCTGCACATCCAGATTAGACCAAATATAAGTACCGTGCTAAATTTTGGAATTATTCCGGGCTCGTTTCGCCTTTTTTATACATTAGTTGAGTTTCTGGGCATTTAATGTGCATAATTCAAATTTGAAGTACAAGCACAGGCTCAAGTGCACCAAAGTTGTTTGAAAAATCACATGTGTGTCCTTGGGTGAATTTCTAGGCCCCATGCAAGAGATTGGAGTGAAATTCAAACATCCGGGCGTCGTGGCTCGGTCGGAAAGATTGATAAACTTGGTTTTTTAATTCCTGTAATTCCAAAACACGCCTGAAAATCATGAAACTTGGCATGGTGTCATGACATGGCACGAACATGTTGTGGTAATTTTTTTGTCCAAATTGGGACAAGCTTTGGTGTAAGCTTCTTGCATACCGGGGCTTCCCTCAAGAAGGCTCGTGGTTCCGAGAGGGAAGGTGTCACCTCCGTGTGCGAAACGACATACGTACACTGTCTTCTGCTGCCTTAATTCTTTTACACACCCAGATTAGACCAAATATAAGTACCGTGCTAAATTTTGGAATTATTCCAGGCTCACTTCGCCTTTTTTATACATTAATTGAGTTTTTGGGCATTTAATGTGCATAATTCAAATTTGAACTACAAGCACATGTTCCAGTGCATCGAAGTTGTTTGAAAAATCACATGTGTGTCCTTGGGTGAATTTCTAGGTCCCATGCAAGAGATGGGAGTGCAGTTCAAACATCTGGGCATCGTGGCTCGGCCGAAAAGATTGAGAAACTTGGTTTTTTAAATCCTGTAATTCCAAAACACGCCTGCAAACCATGAAACTTGGCATGGTGTCTTGACATGGCACCAACATGCTGCGGTAATATTTTTGGCCGAATTGGGACAAGCTTTGGTGTAAGCTTCTTGCAAACCGAAGCTTCCTTCAAGAAGGCTCGTGGTTTCGAGAGGGAACGTGTCACCTCTGTGTGCGAAACGACATACGTACACTGCCTTCACACGCCTTATTTTTTTACACAGCCAGATTAGACCAAATAGAAATACTGTGCTAAATTTTGGAATTATTCCGGGTTCGTTTGGCCTTTTTTATACATTAATTGAGTTTCTAGGCATTTAATGTGCATAATTCAAATTTGAACTACAAGCACATGCTCCAGTGCACCAAATTTGTTTGAAAAATCACATGTGTGTCCTTGGGTGAATTTCTAGGTGCCATGCAAGAGATGGGAGTGAAATTTAAAAATCTGGGCATCGTGGCTCGGCCGGAAAGATTGAGAAACTTGGTTTTTTAATTCCTGTAATTCCAAAACACGTCTGAAAATCATGAAACTTGGCATGGTCTCATGACATGGCACCAACATGATGTGGTAATTTTTTTGTCCAATTTGTGAAGTCCCACACATTAACAATCAACAAAGTCATTTTGGAACAAGTGTTGTCACGTTACAAATCAGAAACACAAGTATTATTGAAACCGTGGGCGTTCAACTTACCAATTACGTGCGGCCATGCGTCCCCTTTTTTATAGGCTAGGAGGTGCCATGCGGGGTAGCTGTTTGAGTACGCCAGGCATGCGATCAGACCCCCTGCTCGTGCTTATCGGGAGGAGAGCCCTTTGACCGCTACCCGCCGTGCACCTCCCTCCCAACATCTCCATTAATGGCACCCGAGCACCTGTTCTACGGCGTGGCTATATGTCTCACTAGACTGAGAATTAAGAGAGAAAAATGAAAATCTGAAAAGAAAGTTTTGCACGGATCTTGATGTAAGATCTGGCAGACCTATATAGCATCGACTGCGACTTATAGAAAGCATGATGAAAATAAGGACGATGATAGTGGATAATAATTGTCTTACATATTTAGAAACATAATTAAAAAAGCCACATGCGGCAACGCCTGAAATACACAAGGGCAAAAGAAGAAGGAAGACAACGATCTGGCTCGCTGATCTCTACTTTCTTGATGCGTAGCTACAGGCCACGGGAACTAGTCTCCACGGCAAGCGGCGACGAGCTCTTTCTTGTCCTCAAGATGCTGCTTGAGAGCATCCACGGATTCCTCCACCAGCCTTCTGCACTCGATACGCAGCTTGTTATTCCCGTCGATAAGTTTCTCGACGACGACGCCAGTGCTCTTCAACAAGGCAGTGCTCTGCTCCTGCTGCTCCGCACGTCCGACGATCTTCGCCCTCAGCAGGTCGCCCTCGGCCCGGACCTTCCCATTGCTCTCATTTAGTTGCCAGATGACGTCGGTAGACTATTCAAACGAGGCATTCAGGTCATCCTGCAACCTTGCCCACCTGGAGATCTGATCCATCTGCCTATGGACGAGGGCAAGCATGCGTCTGTAAGAGTTGCTACCTCATGAGCATGCGTTGATTTTCCCTTGAAGAGGAAAGGGTGATGCAGCAAAGTAGCGTAAGTATTTCCCTTGGTTTTTTAGATCCAAGGTATCAATCCAGTAGGAGATTACACACAAGTCCCTCGTACCTGCACAAACAAACAAGAACCTCACAACCAACGCGATCACTTACGAAAGTGAGATATGATAGAGATAATAAGATAAATATTTTTGGTATTTTTATGGTATAGATTGGAAAATAAAGATAGAAAAATGAATAATGATAGAAATAGCAAGTAGATATGAAAATAATATGATGGAAGATAGACCCGGGGGCCATAGGTTTCACTAGGGCTTCTCCCAAGATAGAAAATTCTATGGTGGGTGAACAAATTATTGTCGAGCAATTGATAGAAAAATGCATAGTTATGAGAATATCTAGGCATGATCATATATATAGGCATCACGTCCGTGACAAGTAGACCGAATTGATTCTGCATCTACTACTATTACTCCACACATCGACCGCTATCCAGCATGCATCTAGAGTATTAAGTTCATAAGAACAGAGTGACGCGTTAGGCAAGATAACATGATGTAGAGGGATAAACTCAAGCAATATGATATAAAACCCATCTTTTTATCCTCGATGGCAACAATAAAATACGTGCCTTGATGCCCCTGCTGTCACTGGGAAAGGACACCGCAAGATTGAACCCAAAGCTAAGCACTTCTCCCATTGCAAGAAAGATCAATATAGTAGGCCAAACCAAACTGATAATTCGAAGAGACTTGCAAAGATATTAAGTCATGCATAAGAGAATTCAGAGAAGAATCAAATTGTTCATAGATAATCTTGATCATAAACCCACAATTCATCGGATCTCGACAAACACACCGCAAAAAGAATTACATCGAATAGATCTCCAAGAGAATCGAGAACTTTGAATTGAGATCCAAAGAGAGAGAATAAGCCATCTAGCTAATAACTATGGACCCGAAGGTCTGCGGTAAACTACTCACACATCATCGGAGAAGCTATGGTGTTGATGTAGAAGCCCTCCATGACCGATTCCCCCTCCGGCGGAGCACCGGAAAAGGCCCCAAGATGGGATCTCATGGGTACAGAAGGTTGTGGCGGTCGAAATAGGGTTTCGTGGTGCTCCTGGATGTTTTTGGGGTATATGGGTATACATAGGAGGAAGAAGTAGGTTAGTAGAGCTGCGAGGGGCCCACGAGGGTGGGGGCGCCCACCCCCCTAGGCGCGCCCTCCTGCCTCGTGGCCTCCTCGCTTCTTTCTTGACGTCCACTCCAAGTCTCCTGGATCACGTTTGTTCCAAAAATAACTCTCCCGAAGGTTTCATTCTGTTTGGATTCCGTTTGATATTCCTTTTCTGTGAACACTGAAATAGGCAAAAAAACAGCAATTTGCACTGGGCCTTTGGTTAATAGGTTAGTCCCAAAATTAATATAAAAAGGAATATTAAATCCCATTAAACATCCAAAACAAATAATATAATAGCATGGAACAATCAAAAATTATAGATACATTGGAGACGTATCAAGCATCCCTAATCTTAATTCCTGCTCGTCCTCGAGTAGGTAAATGATAAAAATAGAATTTTTGATGTGGGATGCTACCTAGCATAATTCTCAATGTAATTTTCTTTATTGTGGCATGAATGTTCAGATCCAAAAGATTCAAGACAAAATTTTAATATTGAAATAAAAATAATAATACTTCAAGCATACTAACAAAGCAATCATGTCTTATCAAAATAACATGGCCAAAGAATGTTATCCCTACAAAATCATATAGTCTGGCTATGCTCTATCTTCATCACACAAAGTATTTAGTCATTCACAACCCCAATGACAAGCCAAGCAATTGTTTCATACTTTTGATGTTCTCAAAAATTTTCAATCTTCACGCCATATATGTGTGTGAGCCATGGACATAGCACTATATGTGGAATAGAATGGTGGTTGTGGAGAAGACAAAAAGGAGAAGATAATCTCACATCAACTAGGCGTATCAACGGGCTATGGAGATGCCCATCAAAAGATATCAATGTGAGTGAGTAGGGATTGCCATGCAACAGATGCACTAGAGCTATAAGTGTATGAAAGCTCAACAAAAGAACTAAGTGGGTGTGCATTCAACTCGTTTGCTCACGAAGACCTAGGGCATTTTGAGGAAGCCCATCATTGGAATATACAAGCCAAGTTCTATAATGTAAAATTCCCACTATTATATGAAAGTGACAACATAGGAGACTCTCTATCATGAAGATCGTGGTGCTACTTTGAAGCACAAGTGTGGTAAAAGGATAGTAACATTGTCCCTTCTCTCTTTTTCTCTCATTTTTTTCGTTTTTTCTCTTTTTGTTCTTTTTTTCCTTTTCTCCCTTTTTATACAATTCTTCCGGAGTCTCATCCCGACTTGTGGGGGAATCATAGTCTCCATCATCCTTTCCTCACATGGGACAATGCTCTAATAATGATGATCATCACACTTTTATTTACTTACAACTCAAAATATTAAAACTCGATACTGGAACAAAATATGACTCTATGTGAATGCCTCCGACGGTGTATCGGGATGTGCAATGAATCAAGAGTGACATGTATGATAGAATTATAAAGGTGGATTTGCCACAAATACGATGTCAACTACATGATCATGCAAAGCAATATGACAATGATGTAACGTGTCATAACAAACGGAATGGTGGTAAATTGCATGGCAATATATCTCGGAATGGCTATGGAAATGCCATAATAGGTAGGTATGGTGGCTGCTTTGAGGAAGGTATGTGGTGGGTGTATGGTACCAGCGAAAGTTGCGCGATACTAGAGAGGCTAGCAATGGCGGAAGGATGAGAGTGCGTATAATCCATGGACTCAACATTAGTCATAAGAACTCACATATTTATTGCAAAAGTCTATTAGTTATCGAAACAAAGTACTACGCGCATGATCCTAGGGGGTAGATTGGTAGGAAAAGACCATCGCTCGTCCCCGACCGCCACTCATAAGGAAGACAATCAATAAATAAATCATGATCCGACTTCATCACATAACGGTTCACCATACGTGCATGCTATAGGAATCACAAACTTTAACACAAGTATTTCTCAAATTCACAACTAATCAACTAGCATGACTCTAATATCACCATCTTCATACCTCATCAAGTATCAAACTTCTCATAGTATTCAATGCACCTTTTATGATAGTTTTTATTATATCCATCTTGGATGCCTATCATATTAGGACTAATTTTATAGCCAAAGCAAATTACCATGCTGTTCTAAAAGACTCTCAAAATAATATAAGTGAAGCATGAGATATCCGTAGTTTCTATAAAATAAAGCCACCACCGTGCTCTTAAAGATATAAGTGAAGCACTAGAGCAAAATTATCTAGCTCAAAAGATATAAGTGAAGCACATAGAGTATTCTAATAAATTCTGATTCATGTGTGTCTCTCCAAAAGGTGAGTACAGCAAGGATGATTGTGGTAAACTAAAAGGCAAAGACTCAAATCATACAAGATGCTCCAAGCAAAACACATATCATGTGGTGAATAAAAATATAGCCTCAAGTAAAGTTACTGATAGACGAAGACGAAAGAGGGGATGCCTTCCGTGGCATCCCCAAGCATAGGTTTTTGGTTGTCCTTGAACTTTACCTCGGGGTGCCTTGGGCATCCCAAATATTAGGCTCTTGCCACTCTTTATTCCAAAATCCATCAAATCTTTACCCAAAACTTGAAAACTTCACAACACAAAACTCAACAGAAAATCTCATGAGCTCCGTTAGTATAAGAAAACAAACCACCACTTTAAGGTACTGTAATGAACTCAATATTTATTTATATTGGTGTTAAACCTACTTTATTACAACTTCTCTATGGCTCATCCCCCCCCCCCTCCCCGATATTAGCCATAGATTCATCAAAATAAGCAAACAACACACGAAAAACAGAATCTGTCAAAAACAGAACAGTCTGTAGTAATCTGTAGCTTTCGAATACTTCTGTAACCCCATAAATTCTGAAATAAATCGGTGGACGTGAGGAATTTGTGTATTAATCATCTTCAAAAAGAATCAACCTTATCGCACTCTCCAGTAAACAATGGCAGCAAATATCGTGAGCGCTAAAGTTTCTGTTTTTTACAGCAAGATCGCAAAGACTTCCCCCAAGTCTTCCCAAAGGTTCTACTTGGCACAAACACTAACTAAAAGCATAAAACCACATCTAAACAGAAGCTAGATGAATTATTTATTACTAAACAGGAACAAAAACAAGAAACAAAAATAAAATTGGGTTGCCTCCCAACAAGCGCTATCATTTAGCGCCCCTAGCAAGGCATAAAAACAAGAACATATCTAGGTACCGTCATCTTTGGTGTGCAATCCATAAGTGGCTCTCATAATAGATTCATAAGGTAATTTAATTTTCTTCCTGGGAAAGTGTTCCATGCCTTTACTTAACGGAAATTGGAATCTAATATTTCCTTCTTTCATATCAATAATTGCACCAATCGTTCTAAGGAAAGGTCTAGCAAGAATAATAGGACATGTAGGATTGCAATCTATATCAAGAACAATGAAATCTAAGGGCACATAATTCCTATTTGCAACAATAAGAACATCATTAATCCTTCCCATAGGTTTCTTAACGGTGGAATCCACAAGATGCAAATTTAAAGAACAATCATCAAATTCACGGAAACCTAACACATCACACAAAGATTTTGGAATCATGGAAACGCTAGCACCCAAATCACATAAAGCATAGCATTCATGATCTCTAATTTTAACTTTAATAGTAGGTTCCTACTCATCATAAAGTTTTCTAGGGATAGAAACTTCTAATTCAAGCTTTTCTTCATAAGATTGCATTAAGGCATCAACGATATGTTTGGTAAAAGCTTTATTTTGATCATAAGCATGAGGAGAATTTAGCACGGATTGCAACAAGGAAATACAATCTATCAAAGAGCAATTATCATAATTAAATCCCTTGAAATCCAAAATAGTGTGTTTATTGCTATGTAAAGTTTTGACCTCTTCAATCCCACTTTTTACCAATTTTTGCATCAACATCTAAAAACTCCGAATCCTTTGGACGCCTTTTAAATAAAGTTGACTCATCTCCAGTCCCATCATTCTCAAGATTCATATTACAAAACAAATATTTAATAGGAGACACATCGATCACTTTTAGATCTTCATCCTTATTATCGTGAAAACTAGAAGAACACGCTTTTACAAAGCAATATTTTTTAGCACGCATCCTAGCGGTTCTTTCTTTGCACTCATCAATGGAATTTCTCATGGTTTTGAGAGGCTCATTGATATCATTCTTAGGTGGAATAGATCTAAGTTTCAAATAATCAACATCAAGAGAAATTCTATCCATGTTCCTAGCCAACTCATCAATTTTAGGCAATTTTTCTTCAACCAAAGCATTGAAATTCTTTTGCGAAATCATAAATTCTTTAACACTAGTCTCAAAATCAGAGGGAATCTTATTGAAATTTCCATAAGAGTTGTTGTAGGAATTACAATAATTATTAGAGGAATTACTAGGAAACGCCTAGGGTTAAAGTTTCCTCTATACGCATTGTTACCAAAATTGTTCCTACCAACAAAATTCACATCCATAGATTCATTATTACTCTCAATCAAAGTAAACAAAGGCATATCATTAGGATCCAAAGAAACACTCTTATTAGCAAACAATTTCATAAGTTCATCCATCTTTCCACTCCAAACATTAATATCTTCTATCGCATGAACCTTTTTACTAGTAGATCTTTCGGTGTGCCATTGAGAGTAATTAACCATAATATTATCTAGGAGTTTAGTAGCTAATCCTAAAGTGATTTCCATAAAAGTGCCTCCCGCGGCCGAATCTAAAAGATTTCTAGAAGCAAAATTCAATCCAGCATAAAAAAAAATTGTATGATCATCCATAAATTCAAACCATGTGTAGGGCAATTACGTATCATTAATTTCATCCTTTCCCAAGCTTGTGCAACATGCTCATGATCAAGTTGCTTAAAATTCATAATATCGTTTCTAAGAGAGATGATCTTAGCCGGAGGAAAATACTTAGAGATAAAAGCATCTTTGCACGTATTCCATGAATCAATACTATTTTTAGGCAAAGACGAAAACCAGGTTTTAGAATGCTCTCTAAGAGAAAACAAAAATAGCTTCAATTTAAAAATATCATTATCCACATCTTTATTATTTTGCATATCACATAAATCAACAAAGCTGTTTTGACGGGTAGTGGCATCTTCACTAGGAAGGCCAGAAAACGGATCTTTCATAACAAGGTTCAGCAAAGCAGTATTAATTTCACAAGATTCAGCATTGGTAAGAGGAGCAATCAGAGTGCTAATAAAATCATTATTGTTGGTATTGGAAAAGTCACACAATTTAGTATTGTCTTGATCCATCGTGATAAACAATCCAACACACAAGCACACAAGAAGCAAGCAAAAAGAGACGAACGGAAAAGAGGCGAGCGGAAGAGAGGGCGAATAAAACGGCAAGGGTGAATTGGGGGGAGAGGAAAATGAGAGGCAAATGGCAAATAATGTAATGTGAGGGATAACAGTTTGTGATGGGTACTTGGTATGTCTTGACTTGTACGTAGATCTCCCCGACAACGGCGCCAGAAATCGCTTGTTGACGGGAGATCAAATCTTGACTTGACTTGGTGCAACCTCCCCGGCAACGGCGCCAGAAAATCCTTCTTGCTACCTCCTGAGCATGCGCTGGTTTTCCCTTAAAGAGGAAAGGGTAATGCAGAAAAGTAGCATAAGTATTTCCCTCACTTTTTGGGAACCAAGGTAGCAATCCAGTAGGAGATTACACGCAAGTCCCTCGTACCTGCACAAACAAACAAGAACCTCACAAACAACGCGGTAAAGGGGTTGTCAATCCCTTCACGGTCACTTACGGAAGTGAGACCTGATAGAGATAATAAGATAAATGTTTTTGATATTTTTATGGTATAGATTGGAAAATAAAGAAAAAAATAAACAACGATAGAAATAGCAAGTAGATATGAAAAAAATATGATGGAAGATAGACCCAGGGGTCATAGGTTTCACTAGTGGCTTCTCTCAAGATAGCAAATTCTATGATGGGTGAACAAATTACTGTCGAGCAATTGATAGAAACTCGCATAGTTTATGAGAATATCTAGGCATGATCATGTATATAGGCATCACGGCGCGACAAGTAGACCGAAACGATTCTGCATCTACTACTATTACTCCACATATCGACCGCTATCCAGCATGCATCTAGAGTATTAAGTTCATAAGAACAGAGTAACGCATTAGATGAGATGACATGATGTAGAGGGATAAACTCAAGCAATATGATATAAACCCCATCTTTTTATCCTCGATGGCAACAATACAATGCGTGCCTTGCTGCTCCTGTTGTCACTGGGAAAGGACAGCGCAAGATTGAAACCAAAGCTAAGCACTTCTCCCATTGCAAGAAAGATCAATGTAGTAAGCCAAAACAAACTGATAATTTGAAGAGACTTGCAAAGATATTAAATCATGCATAAAAGAATTCAGAGAAGAATCAAATATTGTTCATAGATAATCTTGATCATAAACCCACAATTCATCGGATCTCGACAAACACATCGTAAAAAAAATTACATCGAATAGATCTCCAAGAGAATCGAGGAGAACTTTGTATTGAGATCCAAATAGAGAGAAGAAGCCATCTAGCTAATAACTATGGACCCGAAGGTCTGTGGTAAAATACTCGCACATCATCGGAGCGGCTATGGTGTTGATGTGGAAGCCCTTCGTGATCGATTCCCCCTCCGGCAGAGCGCCAGAAAAGTCCCCAAGATGGGATCTCACGGGTACAGAAGGTTGTGGCGGTGGAAATAGGGTTTCGTGGTGCTCCTAGATGTTTTTGGGTATATGGGTATATATAGGAGGAAGAAGTAGGTCGGTGGAGCTGCAAGGGGCCCATGAGGCTGGGGGCATGCCTACCCCCTTAGGCGCGCCCTCCTACCTCATGGCCTCCTCGCTTCTTTCTTGATGTCCACTCCAAGTCCCTGGATCATGTTTGTTCCAAAAATAACTCTCCCGAAGGTTTCATTCCATTTGGATTCCGTTTGATATTCCTTTTCTACGAAACACTGAAATAGGCAAAAAAATAGCAATTTGCATTGGGCCTTTGGTTAATAGGTTAGTCCCAAAAATAATATAAAAAGGTATATTAAAGCCCATTAAACATCCAAAACAGATAATATAATAGCGTGGAACAATCAAAAAGTATAGATACGTTGGAGATGTATCAAGAGTCCTCGCCTGCCCGCGAGGTATTTTCCCAGGCCGCCGTGGCAAGGGAGGACATCTCTGCTGCTTTCGCGGCGCGGCGGGACATCTCTTCTGCTTCCACGGCGCGGCCGGACCAGTCTGTTGCATCGACAGCGCGGCGGGTCCTCCGTGCTGCTTCGCGGCACGGCGGGACCTCCCTGCTACTACGACCATGTGGCGGGACATGTTGGCTGCTCTCGCGGCAAGGCGGGACATCTCTCGTGCTCCCTCTTCCAGGCTCGCCTCTCCCTGCTGGCAATCTCTCGACCCGTAACTCACGCTGGCCATGGCGGACGCAAGGGAACGATGATGAATGACTTGTTTGTTTTTGACTTTTTGTGGATGAGGAGTTGAGGAGGAATGTGCAGTCATCTTGGAGTAGTAGTATTTATAACTGCGTAGTAATACCCTCTTAAGTGGGAAACCGTTTAGATTTTGATCGGTGTGAACAGGTTTGCAATTTGGAATGTGACGGGCGCATGCTCAAAATGTGCTGACGGTTATAAGTGCGGCACTATTCCCGGAAGGCGTAACGTGGGCACGTACACCTTCTCGGCCGCGTATGTGGCATTTGCACCATAGGGTGCACCGCAATAGGCAATGTCAGCACACGTCTTTTAATTAGAATGGGTGTGTCCGTCTAGCGCACACACGTTGATTTATCTAACTGTTTCAGTTTGTTGTGGTTAATTGCAAATAGTTCATCCATGTGAAGTGTATGCCATCAACCGCAGACACTTTGATCTGGCTTACCTGTTTCTGTTCTGTCACCTAATCGCAAACAGTTAATCCTTCTGAATGTATGCCCTCAATCACACACACCTTGATCTGGCTGACCGTTTCTTTTGTGCTGCCTAATCACAAACAGTTCATTCGAGTGAACTGTATGTTGTATATCGCACACACCTTCATCTGGCTGCCTGTTTCTTTTGTGTTGCCTAATCACAAACAGTTCATCCGATTGAACCGTATGCTCTATATTGCACACGCCTTCATCAGGCTGCCCGTTTCTTTTGTTCTGCCTCATCGCAAACAGTTCATTGGACTGAACCGTATGCCCTGGATCGCACACGCAACTAAAATATGAACCGTGATTGATGCATCCTCCATCGCAAACATTTTCACCTTTTTTGACGATTTTCGTACAGCACCGTTTGCGATTATGGCATCACACACAGTTTCTTGAAGGGTCTCTGATCGTAGTGTCGTGTTAGCAGCATCTTGCGGTAGTGGTTCCTCCAGTACAATGAAATCTTCGTCGCCGAGGCTCACGTCGTCCTCGGAGAGTGGTAGATAGTTGCTATCATCTGAGTCTTTGTTCCCTGCTTGATTGTCGGGATCAATTTGCCTGTCCTCCCGATCATCCTATTCGGATGTTGGTTCGATGGGGTCTTCTTGGCCTTCGGTGTTCGTCGGAGTGTCATCGTCTCCGGTGCAGTTATTGCTATCTTTTCCGCGATGCGATTTAGAGCAGTGCCGCTGACGTCGGTGCTTTGGTGGTATCTCAGGAGGTTCGTCCTCGATTGGATCCTTTTCATCATCGATGTCGCCTTCTTTAGGTGTGCCCACCATGCACACGTCATATGAGGAAGTGGTCGTCCAGCGTCCGGTGAACGGCGGATTTTGGACCTGCTCCTCTCTGGCATCGTCGTCCATACCATCGATGTCTTCGGAGGCATAGTCGAGCATGTCGGTTAGATCATCGACAGTGGCTATGAAGTGGGTGGTGGGTGGGAAGTAAAATTCCCTATTTTCAGCCCCTAGTCTGGGCTAGGCGTAATTCAGAAGCGGTTCCTCTGTGATGGCGAGGGATCGCATTAAGTCCAAGGCCACGTTTAAGAGCGAGGTTTGGATGGGGACAAAAGTTCCCGAGCTGAGCTTGCATGACGGGGACTTCAAGGATTCAGAGCCAGTGTCAGGAGAAGAGTCCGGCATTGAGATGACCGCCGGTAAAACTATTCTCTTTGATTCTCCAGTGTTGAGCTCTATGGCCGTAGTGGGTTTGGCGGGCTCTGGACTCCCATCTTCAGACCTGGTGTCATGCTTCGGATCTAAGTCGAAGCGGTGGTTGGGGCCGCGAATCCTTGGAAGACCAAGTCTCCTCGGATATCAATGACATAGTTCATATTTCCAAAACTAATCCGGTGACCAGGGGCGTAGCTGTCGATCTGCTCTAGGTGGCCAGCTGAGTTGGCATGCAGTGCGAAGCCGCCGAATACAAAGATCTGGCCGGGGAGAAAAATCTCCTTTCCGACAGCATTGTTGTAGATGATCGATGGAGCCATCGAGACTTTCAACGACGGTGATAATCCCCAAGTGCAAGGAATCATCGTAGCAATTTCCAAACATGGAAGTGATAAGTATGGAGTGTCGAACCCACAAGGAGCTAAAGGTAAGATCAATATTCTCTCAAGCCCTATCAGCCACTGATACGACTCTACGTATAGTGAACATTTGCTTCCAACTAGCAACGAGAAATAAAACTAGGTTGTGGGTATGAAGAAGATAACTTTGTATGATATCGGAGAGCTAAAATATAAAAGTAGGTGTTGTTATCATGAAGTTAGAATATATTACTAAATATTATAAATAGCGAGTGTGGAATAATGGTGGATCGGTGTGCGGAATTGTCCTATGCAATCGTTAACAAGACCGGTAATCACTATTGCAGTTTCATAGGAGGGAGAGGCATAAGCTAACATACTTTATCTACTTGGATCATATGCACTTATGATTGGAACTCTAGCAAGCATCCGCAACTACTAAAGATCATTAAGGTAAAACCCAACCATAGCATTAAAGCATCAAGTCCTCTTTATTCCCATACGCAACAACCCCCTTACTCGGGTTTGTGTTTCAGTCACTCACCAACCCCCTATAAGCGAATCATGAACGTATTGCAACACCCTACAGCTGGAACCCCTCCCGCTTGCGCAACACGGAGGGCACCATATGACAGCATCAAAGTAAAACATACAGCTCATACCAATCTAGATCATCAATCAACCCAAAGACAAAAGATATCTACTCAAAACATCATAGGATGGCAACACATCATTGGATCATAATATGTGGCATAAAGCACCATGTTCAAGTAGGGATTACAGCGGGGTGCGGGAGAGTGGACCGCGTAAAATATATGAGGATGGTGATGATGATGAAGACAATCACCGCGGTGATGATTCCCCTCCCGATGGCACTCCAATGCCACCGAGAGAGAGGATGAGAGGTTCTCCCCCTTGTGCTTCCTCCTCCATGGCCTCCCTCCTAGATGGGGAGAGGTTCTCCCTCTGGTCCTTGGCCTTCATGGTGATGATGGCCCCTCCGAGATCCTCCTCCATGCCCTCGGGTGATGACGGCCCCCTCTGGCAGGGTGCCAAAGAGGGCCTAGATTGGTTTTCGATGGCTACGGAGGCTTCTAGCAGCGGAACTCCTGATCAAGGTTAATTTTCCGAGGTTTCTTTATTTATAGGAATTTTTGGCGTCGGTCTCACATCAAGGAGGTGCCCGAGGCGTCCATGAGGCAAGGGCCCACGCCCAGGGGGGTGGGCGTGCCCCCACCATCGTGGACAGCCCGGGACTCTTCTGGCCCAACTCTTTTACTCCGGGGGTCTTCTTTTGGTCCATAAAAAATCATCAAACATTGGCACGTCAATTGGACTCCGTTTGATATTCCTTTTCTGCATATAAATGCATATAAAACATCCAAGGTTGATAATATAATAGCATGAATACTTCATAAATTATAGATACGTTGGAGATGTATCAGCATCCCCAAGCTTAATTCCTGCTCGTCCTCGATTAGGTAAATGATAAAAGAAATAATTTATGAAGTGTGAATGCTAGCAAGTTCATAAGTTTCATCAATAATAGTTCCAATCACTTTTTCTAGCATCATTATATATCATAACAGTAGATCATTTTCATAAAACTTTTCATGATCAAGTAACAAGCTATTCACATGTTAAACTATAAATCATAAACTCTCTTGAAACTAACAAACTATATTCTTAGTCATCAAACAATTGCAATTCATCTTACTTTCAAGAAGGGTCTATGTCAGAGCTTTGATTTAGCAAACTCCACATACTCAACTATCATTTAGTCTTTCACAATTGCTGACACTCACGTGATATTTTTGGGTTCAAAGTTTTAATCAGACACAGAGAAAGATATGGGCTTATAGTTTTGCCTCCCAACGTTTTACCTCGAGGGTAATGTCAACAACAATAGTTCATGAAAACTTACATCCAATTGGATATATATATATCAGAATCTTTCCAACACAATGTACTTGCCAAAGGATAAAATGTAAAAAGGAAAGGTGAAGATCACCATGACTCTTGCATAATGGTAGAAGATAAAAGTAAAATATAGGCCCTTCGTAGAGGGAAGCAGAGGTTGTCATGCGCTTTTATGGTTGGATGCACAAAATCGTAATGCAAAAGAACGTCACTTTATATTGCCACTTATGATATGGACCTTTACTATGCAGTCCGTCGCTTTTATTTCTTCCACATCACATGATCGTATAAAGCTTATTTTCTCCACATTAATAGATCATACATATTTAGAAGGCAATTTTTATTGCATGCACCGATGACAACTTACTTGAAGGATCTTACTCAATCCATAGGTAGGTATGGTGGACTCTCATGGAAAAACTAGTATAAGGAATGTTTGGAAGCACAAGTAGTATCTCTACTTGATGCAAAGAATTTGGCTAGCATGAGGGGGAAAAGCAAGCTCAACATGTTGGATGATCCAAGACAATATACTTTATTTCAAATATAAGAAAACATAACCCATTACGTTGTCCTTGTATGACATCAACCTTTTAGCATGTCATATTTTAATGAGTGCTCACAATTACAAAAGATGTCCAAGATAGTATATTTATATGTGAAATCTCTCTTCCTTCAATATTCTTTCATGAATTGTTCAAGTGACCAATTCTATGTTTGCTAACTTTCAATAGGTTTACTACCTATACTTATTATATGTGAAGTCATTACTCCCCATGGTATAAGCATATGAAACATATATAAATTCAGATTTATGATGTTCAATTATTCAACCATTTACTCATAGGATATACGTGAAGCACGTGAGTAAATGACAAACTACTCCAAAAGATAATAGTGAAGGACACTGAGTAGTCAAATAATTAACTGGCCATGGGAGGATTCTTTTTCATTTAATAAATCAGATCCAATGATTTTATTCAAACAGCAAGTAAAATTGAAAATACGCTCCAAGCAAAACACATATCATGTGAAGAATAAAAATATAGCTCCGAGTAAGGTATACCGATACTTTTGAAGATGAAAGAGGGGATGCCTTCCGGGGCATCCCCAAGCTTAGGCGCTTGAGTCTTCCTTAAATATTACCTTGGGGTGCCTTGGGCATCCCCAAGCTTAGTGCCTTTCCACTCCTTATTCCCCTCATATCGATATCTCACCCAAAGCTTGAAAACTTCAATCACACAAAACTTAACGGAACTTCGTGATATAGGTTAGTATGATAAAGAGTAAACCATTCACTTTGGTACTGTCAAAGACAAGTTTCATAATTGTTCTCACACAATGCCTACTGTACCATATCATTTCTACAATTTGTATTGAGAAATATAAGTCATAGGAACTAGAAAACAAGCAAACTATGCAATGAGAACAGAATCTGTCAGAGACAGAACAGTCTGTAATGATCTGAACACTAACCATACTTCTGCTACTCAAAAAATTATGAAAAAAACTGGTGGACGTGAGGAATTTGTCTATTAATCTTCTCCAAAAAGAATCATAGCACCGAAGCACTCTTCTGTAAAAAAAATGGCAGATAATCTCGTGAGCGCAAAGTTTTTGTTTTTTACAGCAAGATCACATTAACTTTCACCCAAGTCTTCCCAAAGGTCTTACTTGGCACTTTATTGAAACAAAAGCTATAAAACATGATTACTACAGTATCTTAACCATGATAACACACAAAAACAGTAAGGGTAAATATTGGGTTGTCTCCCAACAAGCGATTTTCTTTAATGCCTTTTAGCTAGGCATGATGATTTCAATGATGCTCACATAAAAGATAAGAATTAAAACATAAAGGGAGCATCGTGAAGAATATGACTAGCATATTTAAGTCTAACCCACTTCGTATGCCTAGGGATTTTGTGAGTACATAATTTATAGGAGCAAGAATCAACAAGCATAGGAAGGCAAAACAAGTATAACTTCAAAGCTTTAAGCATATAGAGAGGAAACTTGATATTATTGCAACTCCTACAAGCATATATTCCTCCCTCATAATAATTTTCAGTAGCATCATGAATGAAATCAACAATATAACCATCTCATAAAGCATTCTTTTGAAGATCTACAAGCATAGAAATTTTTCTACTCTCCACATAAGCAAAATTCTTATCATTCGGAATAGCGGGATCACTAGTTCCTAAAGTTGACACTCTTCCAAACCCGCTTTAGATGGTAGTATTATTCATACTCCAAAAGATATAAGTGAAGTTCATGGAGCGTTCCACAATTAACATAGAGTAACCAATATCCAAGCTCAAAATGTATAAGTGAAGCACGTGAAGCATTCTATGAAACCATACTCAAAAGATTTAAGTGAAGCTCAAAGAGCAATTCTATAAGATCATACTTTAAAGATATAAGTGAAGCACATGAATAATTCTATAAAATAATGAAGAGATATCTCATACTAGCATGGTTCCTAAAGAAAAAGAAAGAAAAACAGAAAGGACACAAATCATGTGAACAAAACAAAAATCGAGGTATACCGATAATTGTTGAAGAAGAAAGATGGGATGCCAACCGGGGCATCCCCAAGCTTAGAAGCTTGAGTATCCTTAGAATATTTACTTGGAGTGCCTTGGGCATCCCCAAGCTTGAGCTCTTGCCTCTCTTTATTCTTCTCACATTGGTAACTCCTCGTTCTTCGGACACTTCATCCACACAAAACTTTAACAAAAACTTTGTGAGATCCGTTAGTATAATAAAGCAAATCACTACCTTTAGGTACTGTTGTGAACTCATTATAAATGCATATTGGTGTAATATATACTGTATTGCAACTCATCCATGGTTCATACCCTCCGATACTAGCCATATATTCATCAAAATAAGCAAACAACACGCGAAAAACAGAATCTGTCTAAAACAGGACAATCTGAAGTAATCTGGAAGTTTAGTAAACTTCTGTAACTCCAATAATTATGAAATAAATTTGAACAATTTGTACATAAGTAATGTGCAAAAAGTTTCAGACCCATTTGACTTTCCAGTAAAAAATGTAAATTCACGCGCTACTGCCAAAGTTTCTGTTTTTGTTCTGCACATAGTAAACAAGCAATCTAATCATCCTAAAACCAAATCTTGGCAAATTATTTTTATAATACAATGGATACATACAAGGGGATAATTATATAAAGAGAATCTTCCATGAAAAATTCTACATTGTTTCCGTGAGCATGAACACAAGTGCTCAAGGTCAACCCTCACTTCTTCAATGCATAACTTTCCAATCACTTCTCTTTTTGAAAAACTTTTCAGGCATGAGAGGCAAGTAATAAATTTTTTTGTATTTTCATTATTTAAATTTTTTTGTATTTTTCACCCACAACTAAACAGAAACAAAAAAGTAAAAACAAAATCTACTTAGTGAAGAAAGCAAACAAGCACACACGAGAATATCAACCCCACGCTATTGCTCCCCGGCAATGGCGCCAGAAAAGAGCTTGATAATCCCCAAGTGCAAGGAATCATCGTAGAAATTTCCAAAGGTGGAGGTGACAAGTATGGAGTGTCGAACCCACAAGGAGCTAAAGGTAAGATCAATATTCTCTCAAGCCCTATCTACCACTGATATGACTCTACGTACAACGAACGTTTGCTTCCAACTAGCAACGAGAAATAAAACTAGGTTGTAGGTATCAAGAGGATAACTTTGTATGATATCGGAGAGCTAAAACATAAAAGTAGGTGCTGTTATCATGAAGTTAGAATATATTACTAAATATTATAAATAGCGAGTGTGGAATAATGGTGGATCGGTGTGCGGAATTGTCCTAGGCAATCGTTAACAAGACAGGTAATCACTATTGTAGTTTCATATGAGGGAGAGGCATAAGCTAACATACTTTCTCTACTTGGATCATATGCATTTATGATTGGAACTCTAGAAAGCATCCGCAACTACTAAAGATCATTAAGGTAAAACCCAACCATAGCATTAAAGCATCAAGTCCTCTTTATTCCCATACGCAACAACCCCCTTACTCGGGTTTGTGTTTCAGTCACTCACCAACCCACTATAAGCGAATCATGAACGTATTGCAACACCCTACAGCGGGAACCCCTCACGCTTGCGCGACACGGAGGGCACCATATGACAACATCAAAGTAAAACATACAACTCATACCAATATAGATCATCAATCAACCCAAAGACAAAAGATATCTACTCAAAACATCATAGGATGGCAACACATCATTGGATCATGATATGTGGCATAAAGCACCATGTTCAAGTAGGGGTTACAGAGGGGTGCGGGAGACTGGACCGCGTAAAAGAGATGAGGATGGTGATGATGATGGTGACGTTGATGAAGACGATCACCGCGGCGATGATTCCCCTCCCGATGGCACTCCGGTGCCATCGAGATAGAGGAGGAGAGGTTCTGCCCCTTGTGCTTCCTCCTCCATGGCCTCCCCCCTAGATGGGGAGAGGTTCTCCCTCTAGTCCTTGGCCTTCATGGTGATGATGGCCCCTCCGGGATCCTCCTCCATGCCCTCCGGTGATGACGGCCCCCTCCGGCAGGGTGCCAGAGAAGGCCTAGATTGGTTTTCGGTGGCTATGGAGGCTTCTGGAGGCAGAACTCCCGATCTAGGTTAATTTTCTGAGGTTTATGTATTTATAGGAATTTTTGGCGTCGGTCTCACGTCAAGGAGGTGCCCGAGGCATCCACGAGGCGGGGGCCCACGCCTATGGGTTGGGTGCACCCCGCACCCTCGTGGACAGCCCGGGACTCTTCTGGCCCAAATCTTTTACTCCGGGGTCTTCTTTTGGTCCATAAAAAATCGTCAAAAATTGGCACGTCAATTGGACTCCGTTTGATATTCCTTTTCTGCAAAACTCAAAAAAAGGAAAAAACAGAAATTGGCACTGGGCTCTAGGTTAATAGGTTAGTCCCAACAACCATATAAAATAGCATATAAATGCATATAAAACATCCAAGGTTGATAATATAATAGCATGAATACTTCATAAATTATAGATACGTTGGAGATGTATCAGACGGCACAGTGGAACTCTCAATGAAAGCACCAATGTCGGTGTCAAAACCGGCAGATCTCGGGTAGGGGGTCCCAAACTGTGCATCTAAGGATTGAAGGTAATAGGAGACAGGGACACGGTGTTTACCTAGGTTCAGGCCCTCTTGATGTAGGTAATACCCTAAGTCGTGCTTGATTAACTTTGATGAGTATAGGGGTTACAAGAGTTGATCTACGACGAGATCGTAATGGCTAAACCCTAGATGTCTAGCATGTCTGATTATGATTATCTCTATGGACTAAACCCCCGGTTTATATAGACACCAGAGGGGGCTAGGGTTGTACAGAGTCGGTTTACAGAGAAAGGAATCTTCATATCCGCATGCCAACCTTGCCTTCCACGCCATGGAGAGTCCCATCCGGACACGGGGGAAAGCCTTATATCTTGTATCTTCGCAACCCATTAACCCAGACCATGTTACATAGCCCAGACGCCCTAGGACCCCCTAATCCAAGACTCCCTCAACCGGGTTTGGAGCCACTAAATCCAGCATTGACCGACATGTCTTCGGTATCTTCATTATTGCTCTGACACTTGTGTTTATTGGGTCGTGGCCTACCATTGCCATCTCTAGCTTTGGAGGTGTCGGGGTTGTTGGTATTGTTGCTTCTACGAGCTAGCCAGCTATATTATCCCACGCAAAAGTGGGTCCTGAGTGCGGTAAGGGCTGCCATGGACTTCGGATTTTCTTGGCCGAGGTGTCGGGCGAGCCACTCATCGCGAACGCTGTGCTTAAAGGTCGCGAGGGCTTCGGCGTCCGGACAATCCACGATTTGGTTCTTTTTAATTAAGAACCTGGTCCAGAGTTTGCGGACTGACTCTCTGGGTTGCTGGACTATGTGACTGAGGTCATCGGCGTCCGGAGGCCGGACATAGGTACCTTGGAAGTTGTCTCTAAAGGCATCCTCCAAATCTTCCCAGCTACCAATAGAATTATCTGGGAGGCTATTTAGCAAGTGTCGTGCTGGTCTTTCAGTTTTAAGGGAAGGTATTTGATGGCGTGGAGATCGTCACCACGGGCTATGTGGATATGGAGAAGGAAATCTTCAATCCATACCGCAGGATCTGACATTACATTGTATGATTTGATGTTTACGGGTTTAAACCCTTCTGGGAACTGGTGCTGCATTACCTCGTCGGTAAAGCATAAGGGGTGTGTGGTGCCTCTGTATCGAGCAACGTCACGACGGAGTTCGGATGACAGCCGTATGCGATTTTTGACACTGGTGAGGTTATGCCTATTGCTCCAAGCTTGACGGTCGTCTTCTCGCATTGCGGCGCGCCACCTTGATCCATAGATTTATCTTGTTTGGCCTATAATATTGCTCAGGTCTTATTGTAAGTCATAGGTGTATCCTCGAGCCGCTATCTCTCTACCCTTACGGCGAGGTGGTGCGGGTTGGTGTTCGGTGTAGGTGGCCGCTTTATCTCGCCCACGTGGTGGCCGGTCTGGTTCATCAGCGCGATCATGTTTCGACGGGATTGGCTCGAAGGCCTCATCGTCGAATTGTGGCAGTAGTCGACGCTTTGGTTAACTCTTTGTTGGATGTTGTAGGCCATATTGTTCGGCAGCTAGGACTTGGGTCCATCTGTCGTTGAGTGTATCATGTTCGGCTTGGAGCCGTTGCTGCTGCTTTTTAAGGCTTCTTGCAGTGGTGATTAGTTGGCGCTTAAAGCGCTCTTGCTCGAGGGGTTCCTCTGGCACGATGAAATCTTCGTTGCCGAGGCTGACATCATCCTCGAAGAGCGGTAGATAGTTACTATCTTCCGAATTCTCATTCCCGAATGGATCGTCGGGGTTAACTTTCCCCTCCTCCACATCATCATGTTCGGATGTGGGCTCGGCGGGGGCTTCGGGGTCTTCATCATTCTCTAGAGTGTTATTGTCTCCGGTGCCTGTATTACTGTCTTTATCATGATGCAATTTTGAGGGGCATCGCTGCCGTCGACGCTTCGGTGGTGCCTTGGCAGGTTTGTCCTCGACCGCATCCTTCATGTCTTCATCGTCATCCTCTTTGGGTGTGTCCACCATATACACATCGCATGTGGAGGTGGTCGTCCAACGTCCGATAAACGGCGGGTCTTGGCCTCGTGCGTCTCCGGCATCGTCGTCCATGCTGTCGATGTCTTTGGAGGTGTAATCCAGCATGTCGGTTAAGTCCTCGATGGTGGCTATGAAGTGGGTGGTGGGTGGTACGCAAAATTCCTTGCTCTCAGCCCCTAGTCCAGGCTGGGCATAGTTCGGAGGCGATTCCTCTGTAATGGCGAGGGGCTGCATCAAGTCTAGAGCCTCGTTTAAGAGCGAGGGTTGGACGCGGAAACGAGAGTCCATGGGGCTGGCCAGGGCAAAGGCATCCTGGCCACGCTTGCTGGGTGCGGGCTTCGAGAGTTCGGAGCTAGAGTCCGGGGGCGAGTCCGGCCTTTCCATGATAGGGGGAACCCAGCCTGACTCCGGGCTGGCCGAAGGCAAAATCGCCTCTGAGTCCCTGATTGTGAGTTTCGTAGATGAGAGTCTGGCGGGCTTCAAACTCCCATCTTCGGACCTGGAAGTTTGCTCCGGCTCTAAGGCCAAAGCGGTGGTCGGGGCCACGAACTCTTCGAAGATCAAGTCTCCTCGGATATCAGCGACATAATTTAGGTTCCTAAAACTGATCTGATGACAAGGGGCGTAGTTGTCGATCTGTTCAAGGTGGACAATCGAGTTGGCACGCAGAAAGAAGCCGCCAAACACAAAAATCTGGCCGGGGAGGAAAGTTTCCCCAGAAACGGCATCATTGTTGGTGATCGAACAAGCCATCAAACCTTCTGTCGATGGCACAGTGCAACTCTCAATAAAAGCACCAGTGTCGGTGTCAAAACTGGCCGATCTCGGGTAGAGGGTCCCGAACTGTGCGTTTGAGGATCGAAGGTAACAGGAGACAAGGGAGACACAATGTTTACCTAGGTTCAGGCCCTCTTAATGGAGGTAAAACCCTATGTCCTGCTTGATTGTATCTGATTAGTATAGGGGTTACAAGAGTTGATCTACCTCGAGATCGTAATGGCTAAACCCTAGATGTCTAGCCTGTTTAATTCAGATAGCCTCTACGGACTAAACCCTCCAGTTTATATAAACACCGGAGGGGCCTAGGCTTGTACAGAGTGGGTTTACAGAAAAAGGAAATTATACATCCGGACGCTAGGCTTGCCAGCCACGCAAAGGAGATTCCCATCCGGACACGGGGGGAGGTGTTTTGCCTTGTATCTTCATGGCCCATCAATCCGGCCCATATCAAATAGCCCGAACACCCGAGGACCCCTTAGTCCAGGACTCCCTCACTTGGTTCTCCTACCGGATTGTTACCTTGGTTTCATAACTGAGGGAAATACCTACCATAGTTGTACTACATCATCCCTTCCTCTTTGGGGAAATATTGACGCAGTTTCATGCCGCATCAAAAGGAATTTCTGGCACCATTGCCGGGGAGACATCATCAACATCTATCAGATTCCTAATCACAATCCTTACAATTTAAATTATTTGCCATTTTCCTCTCATTTTCATCTCCCCACTTCACAAAAATTTATCGTTTTATTCACCTTCTTTTCCGTTCGTCGTTTTCTCATCAGATATATCTTTTTGCTTGCGTTCTTGTTTGCGTAGTTATGATGTCTCAAGAAAATACCAAATTGTGTGATTTTTCCTACACCAATAATAATGGTTTTATTAGCACTCTGATTACTCCTTCCGCCACTAGGGCAGAATCTTGTGATATTAATGCCGCATTGTTGAATCTTTTGTGAAAGATCAATTTTTCGGTACTCCTAATGAGGATGACGTGTCCCATTCAAACACATTCGTAGAACTATGTGATAAGAAGAAGAAGAAGAAATATGCGGACAATGATATTACGAAGTTGAAATTGTTTTCTTTCTCTTCGAGGGATCGTGCAAAATTTCGGTTTTCTTCATTGCCTTGCAATAGTATCGATTCTTGGGATAAGTGCAAAGATGCTTTTATTACTAAGTATTTTCCGCCCGTGAAAATTATTTCCCTTAGAACTCAGATCTTGAATTTTAAGCAACTTGAGCATTAACATGTTTCACAATCTTGGGAAAGAATGAAATTGATGCTAAGAAATTGTCCTACTCATGGTTTAAATCTTCGGATGATTATACAAAAAAATTATGCGAATTTGTTTCTAGAAATATTTCAGATTCCACCGCGGGTGGTACTTTTATGGAGATTATTTTGGGTGAAGCTAAAGTAAATATGCCCTAGAGGCAATAATAAAGTTGTTATTTCATATTTCCTTATTCATGACAAAGGTTTATTATTGATGCTAGAATTGTATTGATCGGAAACTTAAATACATGTGTGAATACATAAACAAATATTGTGTCCCTAGTATGCCTCTACTAGAATAGCTCATTGATCAAAGATGCTTATGGTTTCCTAACCATAGACATGTGTTTTCATTTGATAACGGGATCACATCATTAGGAGAATGATGTGACGGACAAGACCGACCCGTTAGCTTAGCATATTGATCGTTCAGTTTATTGCAATTGCTTTCTTCATGTCAAATACATATTGCTTCGACTATGAGATATGAAACTCCCAGATACTGGAGGAATACATTGTGTGATATCAAATGTCACAACATAACTGGGTGATCATAAAGATGCTCTACATATATCTCCAAAGGTGTTTGTTGAGTTGGCATAGATCAAGATTAGGATTTGTCACTCCGAGTTTGGGAAAGTATCTCTGGGCCCTCTTCGGTAATACACATCATAAGGTTGCAACCAAATGACTAAGGAGTTAGTCATGACGTGATGTATTATAGAACGAGTAAAGAGACTTGTCGGCAACGAGATTGAACTAGGTATGAAGATATCGACGATCGAATCTTGGGCAAGTAACATACCGATGGACAAAGGGAATTACGTATGTTGTCATAATGGTTCGATCGATAAAGATCTTTGTAGAATATGTAGGAGCCAATATGGGCATCCAGTTTCCGCTATTGGTTATTAACTGGAGAGGTGTCTCTGTCATGTCTACATAGTTCTCGAACCCATAGGGTCCGCACGCTTAACTTTCGTTGATGATATAGCCTTATGTGAGTTATATGATTTGGTGACCGAATGTTGTTTGGAGTCCCGGATGAGATCACTGACATGACGAGGAGTCTCTAAATGTTCAAGAGGTAAAGATTGATATATAGTACGATGGTATTCAGACATCGGAAGGGTTTTGGGATGCACTGGATAGCCATCGGGTCACCGGAAGGGGTTCCGGTCACCCCCGGTAGGTGTTATGGGCCTAATGGGCCAAGGGAGGGACAGACCAGCCCCTGGTGCACCCCTTCTTTGGAAAGCAGGCCCTAAGGGAAGTAGTGGAGGGAGGGGTATCCCCTCCTGCCTTTCCCTCTCATGGGAGAAAGGAAAAGGGGGGGCGCCACCCTCCCCTGCCTTTCCCCGCACCTATATAAGGCAGGAGGGGGCGCGGCTTGTGAGGGACTCCAAGTAGGGTTCCTCCTACTTGGGCACCTCCCTTGGCTGCTCCTCCCTCCCTCCCACCTATATATATGTGGGAAGGGGGCGCCTAGAAAACAACATATCAATTGTTAGCCTAGTGCGGCGCCCCCGTCCACCATTTACACCCTCGGTCCTATTTTCATAGTGCTTAGGCGAAGCCCTGCGGAGATCACTTCACCATCACCGTCACCACGCCGTCATGCTAACAGAACTCATCTACTACCTTGACGTCTTGCTGGAACAACAAGGCGAGGAACGTCACCGAGCTGAACGTGTGCAGAACGCAGAGGTGTCATGCGTTCGGTACTTGATCGGTTGAAGCGCGAAGAAGTTCAACAAAAACTCCGTTCTCCGGAACAATGGAGCGAGTTAATGGCTTATTGGAAATAATACATACCGATGTATGCGGTCCGATGAGTGTTGAAGCACGCGGCGCGTCTCGTTATTTTCTCACCTTCACAGATGATTTGAGTAGGTATGGGTATATCTACTTGATGAAACACAAGTCTGAAACGTTTGAAAAGTTCAATGAATTTTGGAGTGAAGTAGAGAATCATCATAACAAGAAAATAAAGTTTCTACGATCTATCATGGAGGCGAATATTTGAGTTACGAGTTTGTCCTTCATATAAAACAATGTGGAATAGTTTCACAACTCACGCCACCGGGCACTACAAAAAAATACACTTCCGTGATGATACATGTTTGTCACAGTAGGTCACGTTTTCTGTCATGCATGTCCATCCATGATGATTTTACGACGGAATCAAGATAGTCGTACGCGTGATGTCGTAGAAGTGTTCCATGACATTACCAAAATCATCATCGCAGAAGTGTCCACTTCCATGACAATAAATCACGCGTCATAGAAGTGCTTTCGTCAAGGGTGACCGACACGTGGTATCCACCGTAACGGGTTGCCTTTAAGCTATCGGGTTCCGGTTTGGATCCAATAACCCTTTCACAGCACGGACAAATGGGGATTTTCCACGTGTAAAATTCTCATTGGCCAGCAGATCCACGTGTCGGCCAGGCGTTCGGACAGTTGTCATCCATCGAATGGACGAAACGCTCCTATGATACGTCGACACGTGTCTCAGCCAACAGTGGCCCATTCTGGTTAAAAGGCTGGGCATGTCAAAATAAGCGGGCCGGCCCATTAGCGGCCTACTTGAGTCAGGCCCATTTAAAAGCACGACCCATACAAGTTACACAAAATCGGCCCATCAAAGGCCCATTCTAGATTTGACAATTTCCAGCCCATCGTCAATTTAAGCCCGTTAATGGCCCGCTACGTCCTTGGGCCCAATTGCGGCCGGAGCTTCTTTCGGCCTGTTAGCAGCCCATCGTTGGTTCCAGCCCGTAAACGGCGCAGAACATCTTTCGGCCTTTTCTTGGCCCATTCTACAATTGGGCCAATTCTAGCCCACTGTGTCTTCTGGCCTGTCCTCGGCCCACTCGGTAAATGGGCCAACTCCTAGTCCATTTTGTCTCTCGGCTTGTTAATGGCCCGCATAACAGTTGGGCCTTTGACTTTAGGTCCATTAGGGACCCAAGTTCCGCAGGGCATCATTTCAGTCCAACGCGACTTTCGGCCTGTTAATAGCATAGTTTGCAAATTGGGCCTCCTCTGGCCCATAACACTTTCAGCCTCTTACTGGCCCGTAAAGTAAAAGGGCCGAGTTAAAATTGACATGTATTTTCTCCTGCTAGAGGCCCATGGGCCATTTTCATTTATACGGCCCTATCAAGCTTTTGGCATGTTAACGACCTGCTAAGAGCCGTTGTTACGGTGGGCCACATCATTTGGGATCCACTTAATATTATTTTGACCATCCCAATTAAGGTCCGCTTTTACTACACATGTTTGTTCGTTCGTATGGGGTCCAGGAAATATTGGCGTGTTGGCCCCCCGTTTCAACAATATAGCATATTCAAGAATTATCCTACTCTATACTATCACCTCTAAAAACATAGACTATACCATAAAAGGACTAAGGCATAGAAACATAGAATAATCCTACACTATACAATAAAGAAATTATAGCCGAATATACCCACTAGGCATTATAGTTCGGCACCAGTGATAATAAAGCGTACACAAACACAAAATTACGTACACTGGACAAATAAAGCTCATACATCATGGACATGCATCAACAGAACTTACCATTTGAACTATAATCTCTTCAGAAAATAGGATTGGCCAGATTCAGATAGCACAAATTTCAGTCTGCAAAATCTCCAATTCCTTCGTGGTTACCTCAGTGTCTTGTTTCATTTTTTGACTCCTGCATCTCATACATGCATGTCCAGTCTCAACTTGCCGATAGTATGTTGAGAATCATGTACACGTTGTCTTGCCACCTCTAGTTGATGCTCGAGAACATCAGCACATTTCAATTCCAATCCATAATCATTCGGTAACGGCCATGCCGCACTCCTCGCAGATCTTTGTGTTGATGTCACTTCATCCTAAAATGTTTCTGTAAGTACACATGACTAGGGAAAAATATAGTTACAACAGTGAAGCGAGCAAGAGAAACTATTTTGTACATGGCAAAACAGGACTAACAATAATGTTACACGTCATGAAGCATAAGCAGGTGATATTTTAAAAATTATAAAAATGGTAGTCTGTTCAGGCTGCATACATAAATCTCTCTTAGCTCACCAGAGGAGCATGATGTTGGGGCCAAATCCAAAACATAGACAAGTTACAAATGTGGACAGCACATTGCATATAAGTAAGCAAGCAGTTGGCCATTCCGTAGCTCAATTAAAGTATTAGGGAGCATAATTAACAACAGAGGGATTCATACAAACCTACTACAGCAAGCAAAGCTATGCAATCATTAGCCTAGTATAAACTAGATTGTGAGCCTCATGCAGTAATAGTTGGTTAATAGACTTCAAAGCTTCAGCAACACTTCTCCAAAGTAATTAAATGGTAAGGCCTTTAATTATGTCAACTAATAGTTATACAAGTACCCAACATCAGGCATAATTGTTTGGGCATCTCATTAACTGAGGACAAATAAAGCAATTGAAAAGAGCAAATTAACTATGCCTAAAACAAACAAGGAATTAAACTGTTGAGTTGGATACAGTGACTTACCTTAAATGGTTGAACAGGCTCAGGGCTGCTCCTACTTCTCTTGCAAGGCTCCTTCCTAACATCATGCACTTGGAAATCCTTAATCTTATCTTCATTGCACCCCCTCTGCAAGGTGACACAAACTAGTTACTCGTCTCCTTGGAAGATAAATATGCATACTTTCCAGTCTGTGAACAACACAAAAGGATGAGATTATAACAAAACAACACCACATAATTAAACATGCCACATCTCTTGCACTTGCACAAAATGAAATGAGCATTTACTATGTGTGCACTATGTAAAACTAGGCATACCTTCGAATGGGATCTCCAGGTACTCTTGGACAGCCTACGTTAGTGTACAGCCAAACCTTCAGGTCACCTATGAGTTAGACAAGCCCCCACTACAGGATCCCTTAGTGTTTAAATCGTTGACAAGCTCTGTTAGAATGTTAGGTCAAGAACAGCAAGTAATCAAAGCAAACAGTACTGGTATGGCTGCCTGATGCAAACAAGAAATCGAACAGATGTGTGAGCAAATCTTACATACTCCCTCCTTCCATCCATATAGGGCCTAATCGTTTTTCGAGGCTAACTTTGACCAAGTGTTATGGAAATGATATATGACATGCAAGTTACACAAAGCATACCATCAAATTCGTACGTGAAAGGAGCTTCCAATTATATAATTTTCACATTATACATCTCATTTATTATTAGTCTTATCAATAGTCAAAGGCCGTGTTGAAAAGCACATTAGGCCCTATATAGATGGAAGGAGGGAGTATCAAGAAAAGAAGCAAAGAAGGAGGCTTAAAGACCATCACTTGAATGACCAGATTTAAGGGGCATTTAAACATCATGTGCAACATATGAACTAACATAAACATTGCATATTCCAGATTCTATAATGGAATGCACATGTATTAGGTTATGACATGTATGATGATGCCTAAATGAGATGTATAATGTGAACACTATAAAAGGCAGGAGTGATTCACCTTTGCACGCGCAATCGAATTGCAGGTTAAGGGCCAGTTCTATTCCGCCTTTTCAGAGCTTATTGTCAAAATAAGCCATAAAATATGTAAAGAAATTATTTTTGAGTTATGGGATTGGGCTTAACTTATTTCACTTTGGAGGGGGGTGTTTCGGGTAGAAGCTCGCTAAAAATTGAAGGGAAGGGGAATAGTGAAATGACTATGTTGTCTGCCTATATCTCTACTCTTATAAAAAACAGAGTTGGTGATGATGGTGTGCCTGCCATCCTGCAATATAGGCTGTCCGATTTATATCTGACGAATAGGGAGGAAACTATCGCAATTTTGCAAAAATATACCCACACCCCTCTCCACAATTGCAAATAAGGCCTTCCCTCGTTCATCCTTTTCTCTCACAAGATAAACTACTCATATAAATGCATCTTGATGTTCTGTGCAACGCATGGGCATCTTGCTATTCTCTCACAAGATAAACTACTCATAAGAATGCATCTTGATGTTCTGTGCAATGCACGGGCATCTAGCTAGTAACACTCAAAATGAAATTGCAATGCCCGCTTGCATCTCCTCTCCCCTTTCCCTCTACCTCGATCCCCTGCCTGCAACGCAAGGGTTCCTCCAGCGGACCGTCGCCACTTGTCCCATCTGGCCTGGTCCTCGATGATGCTCTGTCCAGCTAGGCTACATGGACGGCGGGTAGAGCCAAATCTCCCTGACTGCCCCTCCCTCTGGTGCCGCCCCTCATTCTCATGGTCTCCAGCAGCTGCTCCACTATGGTCCGTCCAACGCACTACTCCGGCGGGCGCCGCACAACTATGGTTGATGCCACACTGCGGTAGAAGGCACCTTATTCCCCCTCCCCTCCTCCCAGGCCGTGGCCTTGAGGTGCTGTGGAAGTATGAGCTCAACCAACAAGGTGATGATATCCTCTGATTTTTTGCCAAATTTTCATTCTAATCCACTATACGATGAATTGCTATGAGCTGCTTCTGCTGCTGCTATATGATTCATTGCTATGAGCTGCTCCTGCTGCTGCTATATGATGAATTGCTATGAGCTGCTACTGCTATATGATGAGTTGCTATAATATGCTCCTATTGATGCTATATGATGAATTGCTATGAGCTGCTCCTGCTGCTGCTATATGATGAATTGCTATGAGCTACTCCTGCTGCTGCTATATGATGAATTGCTATGAGCTGCTACTGGTATATGATGAATTGCACACTGTTGCTGCTGTATGATGAGTTGCTATGGGCTGCTACTGCTATATGATGCTTTCAGGTGGTGCTGCTATATGATAATAACCAGCTACTTGGACCATCCAATTTCAATAAATAATTGTTCTTCATTTAAAGGTGGGTCATGCGTTCTTCGTTTCAATTAGGCAATGTGATCTCTATGGAAGACATTGACCAAAGTAGATTGTGCCAAGTAGATGGTATCTTTGTATTTGCATTTTGAACAAATAGTGATGGTTTGTTTTCCTATCATATTAATTATTGCACTTGGTTCAATTTGTGATGTTTGCAAGTCAAATTAATTTTCATATGGTTAGCGAAATGACAAAATATAATGCAATCTAGACGTTTCACTGATCATACCAAAGATAAGCTGAAAAGGAAGGCAATGAAAAGAACTGGTTGGCTTATTACCTGGAGCTTATATTCATAGGTGCTTATTTTCTTAGGATAACTCGTACAAACTGTCCCTAAGAAACTTGGCCAATAGAACTGACATACAAATAACATGTCACGATGATTGCCATGGAGGAGTGACCTACCATAGCACACTGGCTCACCGTTGCCTCTCCTTTTTTGCGATGTTCCATGAAATTGCCGCATACATCTTGTACTTTTTCATTGTGTAACCCTATCTGCAAGTTGACACGGCTAATTTCAGACATCTCTACATGATAATACATTGCATATCCCTTGCGCATATTTAAACCACCAATTAACGATTGTGTGCATAGCATAAACTAGCCATGACTATGTGTGCTGGACTAGCAGGCACTCTAAGGGAGCCTAATGTAGTGCACTGGAATTCCTACATACCACCTACGATTTTGTGTAATGTACTACCTCTGTTCCTAAATATGTCTTTGTAGAGATTCCAGTATGGACCACATACAGATGTATATAGATGCATTTTCGAGTGTAGATTCACTCATTTTGCTCTGTATGTAGCCTATAGTGGAATCTCTAGAAAGACTTATATTTAGGAACGGAGGTACGAGGTAGTATCATGTATGACATCTACATATCTAATTTAGCAGCCAGTGGTAGAAATCATTGTCTGCACAAAGGGGTTATTGGTCGAAAATCCTAGCAAAGCACGCTGGCAGGCACACAACAATACAAGAGAGAGAGAGACGCACTTCCAAGATCATAGCAATGCCTCAGTCCAGGATCTTAGTTGGCCAAGCTGTTAGATCCAGAAGAAACATCGTCCTTGTAGTTTTTGCCAGCTGCATAACAAGTAACAGCGACTTGTTAGTATATTTGAAGTACATCAGGCAGGTGATGCTGGGCGGGTTTAAAGGTGACAAGTACCTAGGCCGTGGCGGGTGCTTGGCATCTTGCCAGATGGTGGGAATCAGGTTAGAAACGTCAAGGGTGATGATGATGCGTTGGCTGTCGGGGTCCGGTAAGGAGATCTAGAACCGTCGAGTAGGGTGTTTGTGGAGCAGCTCCGGTAGGGTGGACTACGGTGTGGGTGAAGCGGATCTGTGGCCGTGGACGAGGGCATCGGTGAAGCTGCTCCGGTGGTTGGGTTAATGATGGTGTCGATAATGCGGATCTGCGGTCGTGGACGGGGCGTCAGAAGCTGCTCCGGTAGGTTGGATGAGGGTGCGACAAAGCGGATCTGAGGCCGTCGACTTGTGAGTTCGCAAAGCAGCCCCGGTAGGGTTGAGAATGGTATAGGCGAAGCTACTCCGATAGGGTTGACGATGGTGTCGGTGAAGCAGCTCCGATAGGGTTGAGGAAGGTGTCGGCGAAGAGGATAAGAGGTCATCAACGGGGCCGCTGTTGGGGCGGCTCTGGGGGTGTGGATGAAGCGTCTCCAGTGGGGAGTACGAATGAGCCGTTGCAGATGCGCTGCGGTTGACAAGAGTACCGGTGAAGCAGATCCCGCGCCGTGGACAAGGCCGTCATCGAATGGGTTGTGGTATAGTGGTGGATGAGAAGTCTACTTGTTTCTAGTGGAGGTGGGAGGGGTAGATGCGGCCGCAGAAGCAGATCTGGCGAGGTGGACGCCGCTGGCAGTGAATGGGCTCTGGTATACCGGTGGACGAGCAGTCTAGGGTTTCAAGAGGGGAGGGGTAGAAAGGTCGATGAAGTACGGACGGCGTGATGTAAGATGCTCTGGTGTTGTGGAGCTAGTCGTTTTTGCGGGAGGGGAGAGGAAATGGGGGTGCCGTGTGGTGGGGGGAACGGGAAGTTACCAAAGCAGCCCCAACCTGTTATGTAGATGAGGGAGGTATTGTAACTGTTATTCTCCATGCACCAACGACAAAAGGGGAATTCCGCATGCTAAGGACTAGGTGGCGGAAATTTTAGAAGGAGGCGGGAGATTTTGCCGCCCGCGGGAATGTTCGTATCCAGTTTCAACTAATTTTGGACCATGCTAGCGGGAAGGTCATGCGAGACTGTGTACACGGTGCACGCGTCAGCAGTTAATAACTGGTGTGAAGTCCACCCCAGAAAAAAGACAATAACTCAGGATGATGCGCCGATAACTTGGACATTCACACGGGCGCGGCCAATCATACGGGTGTAGAGGCGCGTTCACACAAAAGGGATCAAACCCTCAGCTTATGTTTTTCTCGTGTAAATAGATAATTTAGTGCCATTGGTTATTTACTTTAAACATAATGCATTGACGTGTTAGTGTAGAGGCGCACAAAAAGAAATGGATATTGTAGTCCAACAAAAGAAATGGATATTGTAGTCTGCTACTTAAAAGTGTTACCTCATATGATTACATAGCCTCCATTTCATAAATTGCGCACCCGTTGAATTCATATATGAATATTACATATATTACTTCATAATAGAACCTTAAATCATCCAAGACTAATGAACTTGAATGCAAGAGTAACAATGGTGCATGTACATGATAGCTACATTGGTTGTTTGAAGAAACATCACAGTAACTTTGGCATGCACAATTGAAAAGGTTTATTTAGATAGAAAAAATGTGATATTTGAGTGTCCAATCTTTATAGCGTTGAATTGATATTGTACCTTTGGCCACAATACGAAGTAGATATTGATTTATGTTCAAGCAATGCACGTCCATGATCACTAGATAGTGATACGTGAATGAATTATGCAATCTCTCTCACACGCATACATATCTCATTTCCCCGTGGGCATCGGAATCACACACGCGCACTTCGTGTATTTCTCTCCCTCCGTCAAGGTTAGAATTCATATTTCTACCCCGTCCTACAAGTCTCTCACACAGAAACACACACGCTCTCTCTATCGAACACGCCCACCCCTTTAATTCCTCCCACCCACAACCACTAATGTCTCGAAGTATAATTATGTATCTCACACATATGCCTAAGGTTAACTCGAGTTCCAGAACGATATGAATACATACAACGGGATTCCAGCGGAGCACCTTTTCTTTTGAGATTTCGCTCTCTCTCACACACAAACACGCGCGCGTGCGAAGACATTGTTTCTCGCTTCATTTTTTCTGGCACTTGCATGCACATCGTTTGTTTATCTCTGTGATGCTTTAAGTATACCTCGCACACATGCTATCTACCTATCCCTTAATATAGATATGTGTCACACGAACTCCTTCTCCCTACTAGCAAGATGCCCATGCGTTGCACGGAACATCAAGATGCATTTGTATGAACGAGGGAATGCCTTATTTGCAAATGTGGAGAGGAGTGTGGGTACCTTTTTGCAGAATTGCCATAGTTTCCTTCCTATCCGCCAGATATAAATCGGATGGCATATATTGCGGGCTGGCAGGAACACCATCATCACCAACTCTGTTTTTATAAGAGTGGAGATATGTAAGTGTTACTCCCCCCCACCCCCACAGACACACTTCCCGACACCGAAGGAGTAGGGTGACACCTCGATCTTGATACTAATCTATCGACTGGCTTCTCTCTCAAACACACACACACACACGCACATTACTGACACCAAAGGAGTAGGGTGGCACCTCGATCTTGATAGTAATCTATTTACTCCACTTTCAAACACACACACACTCGCTAGTTGTGCCTTTGTGCCTACCAAACACACTCTCGATACGTCTTTCTCTCCCTCCCCCTCCCCACCCCCCCTCCCCCAACCCCAACAATGACAGAAGAAGGGTGACAACTCAATTTGATCTTAATCTGTCAATTGGTTTCTCTCTCAAACATTGTGTCTCTATGCCTTGTTCAGACACACTTGATACCTCTTTTTCTCCGTAGCCCCCTTGATATGTAGATTTCTCGCGCGCGCACAGTTGTAGTGACGATGACACTAAACCCAGTGTGCCTTATTTTTACCGGCCTCATGTGATAGTTTTCATCCTGTTTTCTGTTAATTAACAAGGCAACCTTTTCTTCGTTACTACTAGTGAATCTGAAATCATTCGGGGTAGACATAAAATATATCACTTCGACCCAATTATCGCAGTAACTATTTTAGAAGAAACTAGCTAGATGCCCGTGCGTTGCATGGAACATCAAGATGCATTTGTATTAGTAGTTTATCTTGTGAGAGACTAGCAAGATGCCCATGCGTTACACGGAACATCAAGATGCATTTATATGAGTAGTTTATCTTATGAGAGAAAAGGATGAACGAGGGAAGGCCTTATTTGCAAATGTGGAGAGGGGTGTGGGTATCTTTTTGCAAAATTGCCATAGTTTCCTTCCTATCCGTCAGATATAAATCGGACGGCCTATATTGCAGGATGGCAGGCACACCATCATCACCAACTCTGTTTTTTTATAAGAGTGGAGAAAAGGATGAACGAGGGAAGGCCTTATTTGCAAACGTGGAGAGGGGTGTGGGTATCTTTTTGCAAAATTGCCATAGTTTCCTTCATGTCCATTAGATATAAATCTGACGGGCTATATTGCAGAATGGCACGCACACCATCATCACCAACTCTGTTTTCTACTCCCTCCATTCCTAAATATTTGTCCTTTTAGAGATTTCAACAGGTGACTACATATGGAGCAAAATGAGTGAATCTACACTCTAAAATTTGTCTACATACACATCCGTATGTGGTAGTGCATTTGAAATCTGAAAAAGACAAATATTTAGGAACGGATGTAGTATAAGAGTAGAGATGGAGATATATCTCCAGCATGGTCTACAACAAAAATGTGCTGGACTGGTTAGCGCCGGATGCTCGCAACGCGATGACCTGAGTTCGAATTATGGCTTTAACTTTAGATTTTGATATTATATATTACTTATTTAATATATACTTCTTTCGCTACTATACTGAAAATGGAACCAATAGAGTACTTAGAATAAAAGATTAAGGATGGACTTGTTTCTTTTTAACTTTCTGCACGAAGCTGTAGCCACCCTACAAGTCACGTGTACACTGTACATGCGATTAACTTTTTATAGAGGGAGAATCATACACGCAATTAACTCAAATGGATTGGATGTGACTCTATTATTTCCAGCATAAGAGCATCTCCAACAGCAGCCGGCAAATTTCCTCCTGCTTCCTTCCATGGAGGACGACATCAAACACCAGCGACATACATTTTCACAACTCTAACCAACCAGATGAAATTTGTGCAAACACGGACTGTTTTCATATAAGGATGAAGGATTTCGTATAAAAAAAGCCAGATCATCATATAAACATGATGGATTTCATTACATTTACATGAACTAAGCGGTGCTAATCCAGCTCTCTTGGTATAATTAATACTCCCTCCGTTCGGAAATACTTGTCCTAGAAATGGATGTATCTAGACTTATTTTAGTTATAGATACATCCAATTTATCCATTCTTAGAACAAATATTTCCCGCCAGCCAGAGAGGGAGTACCTAATCTAAATGGCCACTCGCGGATCCCTTTCTCTTCCTCATGTCCAGCAGACACTTGCGGGGTCGACGAAGGTCCTCGGAAGAGATGAAGCAGTAAAGAAACCACCTGAATGCGCAGTCATCGCCTCGGCGGTGGCCTTCATGGAACCCAAGTGGCAGCGGCCTCCTGTCTTCTACTTCTCCTCGATGTTGGCAGCGGACACGGAGAAGTTGGACACCGACTCGTCGCTCTCCATGCACCCAGCTTCTGTCTCTGCCTGCATGGCGTTGCCGCAGGCACGGCAGGCGCGACCGTAGGCACGGGAAGCGCTGCCACTGCAGACACTGGTGGCGCGGTACTACGTGGCAGCGACGACGCCCGTACTGGCGTGCTCGCCGCCATGCCGGCGTGGAGCAACTCTCCACTCCTCATCAAGCTGAACTAGAGCGGCGAGTTGCTGAACCATGCACCGGCTTGGGCGGCAACTGGCTCCATCGGGCCAACCGAGGTTGGTGAAGCATTGAGCGGCCTCGCCCATATCCGGAGGGCTCGGTGGGCCACCCAGCCGGGTAGTATGACGGAGAACGGCTCCTTGGAAGCCATCGGAAGAGTGGATAAAATGGTGAAGGAGGAGATGGAGGAGCGGCGAAGGGGTGCGATTCTTGCCCGCTGTCTGTCTGGCCTTGTTTAAATAGAGGGCGGATGGTAGGAGCTTGGCCGAGGTCTGGCCTCGTTTAAACCGAGGACGGACGGGAGGAGCTCGGATGGCGTTGCATTTAATTCCGGCCCACTCATGAACGGAGGTGTGGCCAGAGTAGGTTTCTTGGTTTGCATGCGGGTTTAACCGAGGGGTTTGCTGGAGGCGAGGTGGCGTGTTCAGCCAGGCGTGCAGCGGGCGGCACAGTACTATTCGATTTGATAGCGGGCGGCACAGTACTATTCGATTTTACAGTGGGCGGTGCAGTTCCCGATACGGCTTTAATGCAGACGAGGGAGGGGTAGCGGTTCCTGAAATGTTGAATGGCCAATGATGCATCCTCCTTCAATTAGTATCGTGAATGCATGAGGGAAGTAATGGGAGGAGGCCCAGGAAAAGAGGCTGCACGATGTGAATGCAACGCAGTTTGCACTCATATAAAGGTGCCTCTCCATTCCAATGCGTCTACCAGATCGTACGCACCTAAGCATTTGCCTAAGCACCTACACTAAGCACAAAAGTGCTCACTCCAGACCCATGGTGGCGGTGCGCGCGAGCGGCCAGCGGCTGTGCTAGATGGTCCATGATGCCGGCCTACGGCATGGTGCCGAGGATCGTCTCTAGAAGGTGTTCGCGAATGGCTGGTGTGACGCCCGGTTAATTAAGCTATAGTAATCCCACGTTAACGATGCCACATCACCTTGATTATTGTTGCTAATCTCGCGTTAGTTCGAAACCGATTCAAATTCAAAATTAAAAAAAATCAAGCAAACAATAAAAGTTTTCAAATATTAAAACTAAAATGTTCAATAAATAGTAGATAAATCAGAGGCTATGATAAAGTTGTAAACAACATTATTGAAATTTGATAAGTAACATAAATAACCTCAAATAGTGGCTGAAAACATTATTTATTAACCTTTTTATTAATACAAAATAAATATGAAATGATATTTACTCCAAACTTGTTTTTGGTGGTAGGATATATTGTGCTGTGATTTGTGGTCGAGCTCTCATGTTTTACCAAACTCATTTGGTGCCCAAACAATTAGCGAAAATAGAAAATAAAATAAAGAAAAGGGAAAAGGATAAAACGGAAAAACAAAACTTACAAAAAAAAGGAAACCCCCTGGCTTCCCTGGGACTTGGCCCACTCCCACACAGCCGGCCCACTACCCCCTCCCTCGGTCGACCTCCTGTTCCCCCGACTGGGGGCGCCCCGCCGGACCAGCTCGACGGCGCCGGCGAGTGGATAAGGACGCCGACACCGCGCCCCCTCGGGCTCCCCTCCCCACTTGCCCCTCGCTCTCCCACTCGCTCTCTCCCCCCTCCAGATCGGCAGCGCCCGAGCGCGCCCATGGTCGCGCCGCCATGCTAACCCCGGCCACCGTCGTCCCCGAGCCCCTCCGAGTAGTCCCTGAGCGTCGTCATCCTCCTCTACGTCCTCCACGCCGACGATTTGTATCCGGGGAGCTCTACAGCGCCGGATCCCCTTCGTTGTCTTCCTCGGGTCGCTGTTGTCGCCATCGACTCCGGCCACCGCCACCCTCCCGTCTACGTCGCGCCGCTGCTGCTACTAATTCGTCACCGGGCCCCCGTGCGCCCACACAGTGAGCTCCCGCGCCCCGCTTCCCTTTTTCCTTGTCGCCGTAGGTCGCGTCCCGCCTCTCCTGCCTAGAGTTGCGCCGTTGCGCCCGAGAACGTGCACGCCCTGGCTCTGGCCGGCCATGGCCGCGCCCACGTGCCTCTAGCTCCTCCCCGCGTCCCCATGCGCGCTTATGTTGCTGCCCCCGCTGGCCTGCTGCTCCTCGTCCGCACGCAGTGCCTCCTCCTGCCGCTGACCGCCGCCGCGCTGCTCACTGCTGTTGTTGCTGCCGCGCATGGCCGCCGCAGTCGCGCCCGCGCGCTAGCCACCGCGCCGCGCCGCCCACTCCCTCTGCCTGCTGCGGCTCCTCCCGCGCGTGGCCTCGCCGCCACTGCCTAGCGCCTGCACCGTGCCGTTGCACTCTGCTGCCGCTTTGTTACAGGTAACGTTCAGTTACTATAGCTATTGCTAGCTTTTCTAATTCTACATTGATTAGCCATCTGGACAGCCCCTAAACTGCGGCTAAACACTGTTAACAGGAGCAAGAATAATATTTCTAGGTAGTACACTTGTCAAAGCTCAAATGTTTCCATTGGACCAAATCAATTTGATGCAGGGATTAATTCCTATGAAAATCACAAAATGCTACTTTTCTAAACAGAGAACAGAATTAACCCCTAGCACTGTGTGTGCGTGTGTTGTGTATGTATGTGTGTTGTGTGTACAGCGCGTGTGTGTAGCGCGTGTGTGGCCGGCTGGACTCTCTCCACTAATGGCCGGCCCTTGTTAATTAGGCTATGTTTAGCTTAGGATTAGTTTGGTGCTAACTAGCCCTTTTAGCAAATGACAAGTGGGTCCCATCTAAATAGATTAGATAAATATTTTGAAAATTATTAAATCAGTGTCATATGGGCCACCACCTCTCCTTTTGACTAGTCACATTGACTTGGTCAATTTGGATTTAAATTAAACACAAAATTCTAGAATATTGATAAAACTTTGGAAATTCATACAAAAATAACCGTAGCTCGGATGAAAAATATTTATATATGAAAAATGATCAAAAAAATAAGACGAGTCCGAATACGCTTCACGTTCATCCGTCACATGCCTCCAACACAACAAACATGGAACCTCCCCCTTCGGATCGTCCGATCGGTAAATGCCCAAAGCCCGGGAAATATCCACAGATATTTTCCCGCTCCGTCTGTAACATGTAGCACCGCGTTAGGTCATCCCTAGGACCGCGTATTGTCATAGTTATGCTTTGTGATGCATTTGTTTGCTCTGTATTTATTGTTTCCTCCCCCTCTTCTTCCCCGGTAGATCCCGAGACCGGCGTTGGTGTGACTGAGTACGACTACGTCACCGACGACCCTTCTTGTGCAACAGAGCTTCCAGGCAAGCCCCCCCTTTGATCACCAGATATCGCCTACTCTTCTCTATACTGCTTGCATTAGAGTAGTGTAGCATGTTACTGCTTTCCGTTATTCCTATCCTGATGCATAGCCTGTCCTTGCTACTACTGTTGTTACCATTACCTGCTATCCTACTGCTTAGTATAGGATGCTAGTGTTCCATCAGTGGCCCTACACTATTGTCCGTCTGCCATGCTATACTACTGGGTCGTGATCACTTCGGGAGGTGATCACGGGCATATACTATATACTTTACACAGTTACATTACCTGTGGTACTGTTCGGAGTTGGGGGCTGAATGGGGCAGGTGGCTCCATCCTGGTAGAGGTGGGCCTGGGTTCCTGACGGCCCCCGACTGTTACTTTGAGGCGGAGCGACAGGGCAGGTTGAGACCACCTAGGAGAGAGGTGGGCCTGGCCCTGGTCGGCGTTCATAGATACTTAACACGTTTAACGAGACCTTGGTATTTGATCTGAGTCTGGCTACTGGCCTATACGCACTAACCATCTACGCGGGGACAGTTATGGGCACTCGACGTTGTGGTATCAGCCAAAGCCTTCGTGACGTCAGCAACGGAGCGGCGTGCGCTGGATTGGACTGGAACGCCTACTAGGCTAGGTCTGCTTCTGGCCGCCCACGCAACGTGCAGGTGTGCTAAGGGCGATGGGCCCAGACCCCTGGGCGCTTAGGTTTAGACCGGCGTGCTGACCTCTCTTTTGGTCTAGGTGGGGCTGCGACGTGTTGATCTTCCGAGGCCGGGCATGACCCAGAAAAGTGTGTCCGGCCAAATGGGATCGAGCGTGTTGGGTTATGTGGTGCACCCCTGCAGGGAAGTTAATCTATTCGAATAGCCGTGATCTTCGGTAACAGGACGACTTGGAGTTGTACCTTGACCTTATGACAACTAGAACCGGATACTTAATAAAACACACCCTTCCAAGTGCCAGATACAACCGGTGATCGCTGTCTCACAGGGCGACGAGGGGAGGATCATCGGTTAGGATTATGCTACGTGATGATACTTGGAGGACTTCAGTCTACTCTCTTCTACATGCTGCAAGACGGAGGCTACCAGAAGCATAGTCTTCGAAAGGATTAGTTATCCCCCTCTTATTCTAGCATTCTGCAGTTCAGTCCACATATGATACCCTTATTCCATTTGATACCCATGCATATGTAGTGTAGCTCCTTGCTTGCGAGTACTTTGGATGAGTACTCACGGTTGCTTTCTCCCCCTTTTTCCCCCTTTCCTTTCTTTCTGGTTGTCGCAACCAGATGCTGGAGTCCAGGAGCCAGACGCCACCGTTGATGACGACTACTACTACTCGGGAGGTGCCTACTACTACGTGCAGCCCGCTGACGGCGACCAGGAGTAGTTTAGGAGGATCCCAGGCAGGAGGCCTGCGCCTCTTTCGATCTGTATCCCAGTTTGTGTTAGCCTTCTTAAGGCAAACTTGTTTAACTTATGTATGTACTCAGCTATTGTTGCTTCCGCTGACTCGTCTATGATCGAGCTCTTGTATTCGAGCCTTCGAGGCCCCTGGCTTGTAATATGATGCTTGTATGACTTATTTTATTTGTAGAGTTGTGTTGTGATATCTTCCCGTGAGTCCCTGATCTTGATCGTACACGTTTGCGTGTATGATTAGTGTACGGTCAAATGGGGGCCGTCACAGCTGGTGGATGGTCACCGTCGACGCCAACTACGACTATCAGTTGGACCAGATGATCATTGCCACCACCAACAAGTTCACCGTCCTCAAGAAGCTCGCGGACGACATCGCCGTACTCCTCCAGCCCGCGCGCCCCGACTCCTCATTGCCTACCACCCTAATCGGCCTCCATGGCCGGAACCTCTTTCAAGCACTGGTGGCCCTGCGACTGACCGCCGACACCGTGAAGAATGTCCACCTGGAGGTCGCGCTCGCCGCGAGGTGCCTCGCACTGCAAGAATTCGTCGACCTACACATCCACATGTACGAGCAAATCGTGTACATAGGTATCTACAAGGCCATTGAGGATGCTACGACGTTGGCCTTCCTCAGCCGGCTGGAAGCCTTCGATGCCTTTGCTAAGAAGCACATTGACCTCGCCACAAAAGCCGCTGCTCCTTAGCCGCCGGTCGATGGCCTGGCGCACTAAGTTGAGGAGGAGGAGGTCGTATGCTGATGGATGCATCTTTCTTCTTGCCTCCTGTAACCACCACTGTGATCGCATCATCATGGCCTTAATTCTTATTATGCTAACGCAATCTTGTTCCAGTCAATATCGACATGTGCAATCCCTTTGCTTAATTATATGCATCACTATAACTAGTACTCCATCCGTCAATTTATAAGTTGTGCTTACCTTTTCCATCAACTTCGCACAACGCACGGGCATCTTGCTAGAAACACTAGAACATGTTAGACCGCATGTGACCAAACCGACGCTGCGCCAACCCAACTACTATGTACCTTGCTTATCTGGCGGAAATAGCCCCTCCCTAGCATTTCCAATCATTATTTCTATCTATCGATCGTGCCAAGGAGCAAAACTAAATGTTACAATTTATACATGTTTCTCTACTACTCCTATAAAAGACTCAGTTGGTGATGGTGGTGTGTCGGCCATCCTTCGTTTCTGACCATTAGATCTGCATCTAACTGAAGCAAATATGTCCTAGAGGCAATAATAAAGTTGTTATTTATATTTCCTTATATCATGATACATGTTTATTATTCATGCTAGAATTGTATTAACCGGAAACTTAGTACATGTGTGCATACATAGACAAACAGAGTGTCACTAGTTTGCCTCTACTTGACTAGCTCGTTGAATCAATGATGGTTATGTTTCCTAACCATAGACATGAGTTGTCATTTGATTAACGGGATCACATCATTAGAGAATGATGTGATTAACTTGACCCATCCGTTAGCTTAGCACAATGATCGTTTAGTTTGTTGCTATTGATTTCTCCATAACTATGCATGTTCCTATGACTATGAGATCATGCAACTCCCGAATACCGGAGGAACACTTTTTGTGCTACCAAACGTCACAACGTAACTGGGTTATTATAAAGGTTCTCTACAGGTGTCTCCGATGGTGTTTGTTGAGTTGGCATGGATCAAGATTAGGATTTGTAACTCCGATTGTCGGAGAGGTATCTCTGGGCCCTCTCGGTAATGTACATCACAATAAGCCTTGCAAGCAATGTAGCTAATGAGTTAGTTACGGGATGTATCATTACAGAATGAGTAAAGTGACTTGCCAGTAACGAGATTGAACTAGGTATTGAGATAACGACTATCGAATCTCGGGCAAGTAACATACCGATGACAAAGGGAACAACGTATACCGTTATGCGGTTTGACCGATAAAGATCTTCGTAGAATATGTAGGAGCCAATATGAGCATCTAGGTTCCGCTATTGGTTATTGACCAGAGACGTGTCTCGGTCATGTCTACATAGTTCTCGAACCCGTAGGGTCCGCACGCTTAATGTTCGGTGACGATTGGTATTATGAGTTTATGTGATTTGATGTA